>NC_142935.1:66984802-66989072 GCF_046866305.1 Octopus bimaculoides
CAGTATATTGCGGGTTTCTGCGGCTGATAGGTATTTATATTTTTTTTGATTTTAAATATTTCTCTGGTAAAATAAGCGTTTTCAAGCCTAAAAATTAATAAATTAAAAAATACAGTACAGTACTGCACTGTATAACTCTTTAGTTAAAATATATTAAAGAAAATACGTAGTGTACCGTAGATGAGTAAACAAAGAATCGCACGTACCGTATGGAAACGGAAACTCGGGAGATGAGTGTGTGGTGCTGTTTTGCATTTATAATAAAATAAATATATACAAATTACAAAAATAATAAAAAATATATACAGTACAGTAGTGTTTCTACTTCGCGGATTTTCACATATCGCGGGAGGTTTTAGAACGTAACACTCGCGATAGTCGCGGGATTACTGTATGTATATATATATATATATATAATACAAAATGGGACAAGAATGCAAAACATCCAGAGAATTAGGTGACACAAGAAAGGGACAACAAAACATCCAGAGAGACGACACAAAGAAAACAAGGACAGGTCATTCGGCGTTTTCTTTCCTCAGTCGAGTTCCAGATTATCTTTGCAATTTCGGCTGGTTATACTCGAGATGCTCCAATCTGGCCAGCCCCAAAGAAAAACTAAGCTAAGAGCATTAGATTCCTTGGAAGAAAGCAATATATATATATATATATATATATATATATATATATATATATATATATATATATATAAAGTAAAAAGTAAAAGAGTCAGAAGGAAGAGTAAGTACAGTTAGGCAGCTTTTCAATCGCTACAAATGTTTCGATACATACAGATCCTCGTATAAACAAGATTTAAAGTTAAGTTTAAATTAAATCATGTAACGATTTACCTGTATAAGAAGATCTATATGTATCACACACACACACACATATATATATACGCGAATATATTTATATATATATACATATATATATATATATATATGTATATACACACGAATTTATGTATGTATGTGCGCGTGTATCTGCGTGTGTGATTGTGTCTGGGCTCATATTTTGGCAATATAGAATTCATTCTAGCTGATGCCATTCCAGTGTTGTTATCTTTGTGTAGAAGCTAATGGAGCATTCAAGATTCCCCCGTTCCCCAAAGAGATGTTTGTTTTTCTATTCCTCTGCAAGAAAAACAACGAAGGTGTGAATTTCTGGTCACCGCAAATAATAAATTGCTTTAAGTGAACGACGAAGTTTAAAGCTCGTTACATCTCGCACCTCTTAGCATAAATCCCCGTCGGGCTAAACACCGTTTGAGATGAGTAGATTGTGTTATATTTCTGTGTACAATACTAACTGTTCTCTTGTTTAGATTTCGTGTAAAAGGCTAGCAGCAGGTGTACTAGTCTTACCATATTTATGCACATGAATATTTGGTGTCTGCATGCAGGTATGCGTATATGCGTATATACGCATATATTCGTGCATTTTGCAGACAGACAGACAGACAGACAGACAGACAGACAGACAGACAGACGGATAGATAGATAGATAGATAGATAGATAGATAGATAGATAGATAGATAGTACCTGCTGCACTTCGTTGCTGTCCTACAATATATAATATATATGTATGTATAAGGTAGCGAGTGGGGGAGAGAGGGGAGGGAGGGGGAGGGGAGGGGAGGGGAGGGGAGGGGAGGGGGAGAAATGGGAAAGAGAGAGAGGGGGAGAGAGAAAGAGAGACAAAGACAGACAGACAGACAGGCAAAAAGATATGTGATCTTTACTGTATTTTGATGTACTTCAATATATATATATATATATATATATATATATATATACATACATATAAGTATATATACATATACAAATATATACACATATATACATATATATATATATATATGCATGTACATATATATATAGTTTATTATTCTGTATATATTATATTATACTATATATATATATATATATATATATATATATATATATATATATTATTTTGCTTAAAAGAGTTCCAACACTGTCTGTTTTTTATGTTTTATTTATATTCCTGCAGAACTAATGTGGGGTATAGAATATGGAATATACAATATATAATATGATATACAATATACAATATAAAATAAAATAAAATAAAAATGGATGGCACCATGAAAGAAAGTATTGAATGTAGATGAAATATTGAGTGTTCAATATAAAGGATCAAATATATAAATATATAAATATAAATATAAATATATATATATATAAATATATATATAGTATATCTCTTACTCTTTTACTCTTTTACTTGTTTCAGTCATTTGACTGCGGCCATGCTGGAGCACCACCTTTTAGTCGAGGAAATCGACCCCAGGATTTATTCTTTGTAAGCCTAGTACTTATTCTCTAGGTCTCTTTTTGCCGAACCGCTAAGTTACGGGGACGTAAACACACCAGCATCGGTTGTCAAGCGATGGTGGGGGGACAAACACAGACACACAAACACACATACATATATATATATATACATATATACAACGGGCTTCTTTCAGTTTCCGTCTACCAAATCCACTCACAATGCTTTGGTCGGCCCGAGGCTATAGTAGAAGACACTTGCCCAAGGTGCCACGCAGTGGGACTGAACCCGGAACCATGTGGTTGGTAAGCAAGCTACTTACCACACAGCCACTCATATATTATATTATATATTTTTCTTACTATGGATAACAGTGTCAGCTTATTGTTGACTGTTCGCTGTATTTTGTCATGTTATTATGTCTTCTATTATTCCTTCCTCCTCTGCGTCTATGTTCTCCACTCCTTTTATTTTGCACTTAATTATCTGGCAAAGATCAATCATGACTTTACGTCTTTTCCTCTCTTTTTTCCTCCCTGGTTTCTTTACATCTATTATTTACTTATTTATTTATTTATTTATTTATTTACTTACTTACCTTCTTTCACTTTCACTATCAACCAAATAATTTTTGTTTTTTTTGTTTTTTTTTGCTTTATCTCATCATTCATCTCTTATTCTTAGTTTTTACTTGTCAACTCATCTCTCTCTCTCTCTCTCTCTCTCTCTCTCTACCTGTCTTATTCCTGCTTCCTCTCTGTATGCACTTCTCTCACTCCCTCTTTCCGTCTCTCTCCCTTCCCCTCTCTCTCTCTCTCTGTCTCTCTCTCTCCGTCTATCTACTACCCTTTCTATTTTTATATATTCTGTTATTTTTTTCCTATTTTCGTCCTCTCAAATACTTACCTTTTTACTCGCGACTCAAATTCGATCAAATATACCTAATTCTGCTTCTTTCTGACTCTCTCTCAATTTCCTCCGCCATTCTCTCTCTCTCTCTCTCTCTCTCTCTCTCTCTCTCTCTCTCTCTTTCTATGTACATCTCTCTCACTCTCTTCCTATGTACGTCTCTCCCTCACTCTCTCCTCTTCATTCCCTTTAAGTACTCTCTCCCTCTCTCTCACTGTCTCTCCACTTCTTTCCCTCTTTACCCCTCGCTCCTCTTCTCTCCGTTTCTCTCCCTCCGTCTCTGTAAGTACGTTTCTCTATCAGTCAATCTCCCCTTCCCTTATTCTCTCTAAGTACTTCTCTCTTCCCTTTCTGTCATAATCTCACCTTCCCTCATTCTCTCTAAGTACTCCCTTTCTCCCTCCCTCTCTCTCTCTAAATACGTTTCTTTATCTCTTTCTCTCTATCTCTCTCTCTCTCTCTCTCTCTCTCTCTCTCACACACACGCTTTCTCTCTCAACCTTCCTCTTCCTCATTCTCTCTAACCACTTCCCTCTACTTTCACTTTCAGTCTTCTCTCGCGATTTCAACTTTTATCTATTCTGCCTACGTTTATCGGTCAATCTTTCATTTTTATTTGTAGAATGAAAAGTTTACAAAATTTCCCCTCCTTGTCACCCTCAAAACCTGTCTAAGTGCGATACTTTGCATTCTACACGGGAGAACTGGTTCTCAGTAACGATAGACGAGTGCCATAGTTAAGGATCTCTCACGTCTGAGAATTCTTTAAGTTGAACAAGTAACCCTCTACAAGGTTTATATATAGGTTTGTGTGCGCATGTGTGTGCGTGAGTATGTGTGCGCGTGAGTATGTGTGTGCGTGAGTATGTGTGTGCGTGAGCATGTGTGTGTGTCTGTTTATGTGTATGTATACATATATATTTATATATGCATACGCATGTGTGTATATATATAACATATACATACAAACATACAGATTATATATACATTTATATATGCATGTATGTATATATACACACACATATATACACATATATAAATATATATGTATATATATATATA
>NC_142935.1:66994572-67014572 GCF_046866305.1 Octopus bimaculoides
ACGGAAGTGGCGTGACACCGGGGTGTCATTGCCGACGTTGATATCTCGGAGGTGTTCCGCGAATCGGTCGGCCAGGCGCCGCCCCGTTTGTCCGATGTACAGGGATTGGCAGAGAGAGCAGGAGAGGCAATATATGATGTTGGTAGACGTGCAGGTGAAGGAGTCGGTGATGCGATAGGGTCGGTGATGGGTGCTGGTGAGGAGGGTGGTGTTGGAGAGGTAAGGGCAAGTGCGGCAGCGTGGGCGGGAGCAGGGGAACGAGCCAGGTTGGGAGGTTGGGTTATATATATATATATATATATATATATATATACACACACACACAGGCATTTGTATGCCTATACGTACATAGATCGACATAGACAGACAGATAGATAGATAGATAGATAGATAGATAGATAGATAGATAGATAGATAGATAGATAGATGAACTTCTGTATATGAATAGGTGTTCACTTAATTCTGTATTGATCGACACGTGCATTTGTTGTTGTTGTTGTTGTTTTATTTCTTAACCAGCTAAATTGCATGTATTACCTAACCATCGTTCTCTTCTGAAATAAGAAGCTTCGGCAATGCATCGACATACATCACAATAGGACCGCTTGTCTACTGGAAGATATGCTTGCTCCAGGTAATGGTTGGCAGCGGTGGATGCAGGGATTGTCAGTAATGATGTAGTGGCGACGCTTGTGGTAGTCGCGATGGTAGCGATCGTATGGAGGCTCGTCGGTGATATTAACAATAGCAGTGCAAGGTTGAGAGTGGTTATTCTCTGAGCACAATTTTAAGTGCATTTATATACTGAATAACTAATTTAAAGTGCAGAATTACGAAAATACATTTGCGTCACTTATATCTGTATTTTGCCTGGCTTCAAATCGCGACATTTTGCCGCTTAGAGAATTCCTTTCTAATTTCATAGCTATTCTATCTATTCTATTTCTTTTAAGCACTATTTTCAGAAGAATGTAATCCACTTTGAATGCGAAATTGCAGCCTAGCAGACCTTACTCTAAAAGATATATCATGAATATTATATCAGCTTTCGTTGTTTAATTCAGGCAGAACTTTCAGTAAGCAATTTTACTTTCGGATATAACTGGGATAGACTGGGGTTATTGTCTGCTAACGTTTTCCCTTTTTAGATTTGTCTATTAATAATGTTACCAATTTCAGACTTTGGCGTCAACAAAACAGGGTTTTTTAATCATATCTTCTTTATTTTTAAGCTAGCTTATACTATGTGGTTAGGTGATGTTGAGGGATTAAGGGATATGGCCGAGTTTATAAGATACACTACTGAAAATTTATATATCGTTTAGAAGTTCGTGTTACATTATCGGTGCTGCGTTGTGTGGATGATTAAAACACATACGTTACTATGCTTAGAACACACAGGCTTAATTTAGTACCATGAGGCTATATTTCCTTGTTGTGTGTAGTAAGGAGATCAGACTGTACCTCTCCGTTCTCTTTCAGTAAGTCTTCATTAAAAAGATGCTTTCTCTTTTAAAAAAAAAAATTCTCTAGAACCAACAAAATGGCATCTACATGGTTGCACAACTTGCCAGGAATGGCTACCAAATTTTCCTCAATTAATTGCCGCCTTAGATAAGTAAAGAATCTGTTCAACAAAGAAGAGGATAGGTCATCTCAGCACTTTACTAATAGGTAAATGCAGAAATATATTTGATTGTAAACCTGCTCGATCTAGATTGACTACGGAATAAACATCAACGACACTATCATCATCATCAACAACAACAACAACTACAACATCAATACGTTTTTATCAAAGGATTACGTTAAAGTTTAAAGGCTCGCTATATTACAAGTCGCAACACGATTCTATTTAGTTTAGAGTTAAAACTAAAAGTGCTTTATTCCTGGCCTGAGTTTCAAGTTCGTGTTGCGTGGGATTAGGAAATCTCTCTCTCTCTCGCTTTCTCTCTCTCTCTCTCTCTCTCTCTCTCTCTCTCTCTCTCTCTCTCTCTCTCTCTCTATCTATCTCTCTCTCTTTCTCTCTCTCTCTCTCTCTCTCAAAAAAACTATTGCGATTGACTGAAGAGTAAATATCGATAACTCGACTATATTGATTTTTTTTTTTTATCAATTTTATCGTCTTTCACGGCTCTTGCCATGTATAGACTATCTCGATATTTAGTATATGAATGTAAGTCTTCAAGTCTATACTCAAAATAAAATGTGATTTTGTGATGTTCATATCTTTCTCAGAGATGTTATTAATGAAACGAAGTAAATCAGCGACAACGTGGAATCGAACTCTAATTATATTTTGTAGTTATAAAATTCCAATCGCGAATTGAGATCGATAAGAAATTATCCCCATGATCATTTTTACTTTGTTTCTAACACAAAATAACCCAGTCAAGTAATTGGTGCCATGTTGGACAAAGTGCTTTGTTTTATTTAGAACGCTGTTTTGCCTCTTGTGGGTTTAAAATCTAGCATGCTGCACCTTTCAACTTTACCATTTCTTTTTTCTTGGGTTCCATAAAATACGTACCAATCAAGAACTGGAAATGATTTTTCACTGACTGTTTCTTCTCTCCAGGGGGCTTTAAGAATAATTAGCTCTAATTATATCAATGAACACTGAGCTTTAAACACCAATCAACGAGGTAGTTTCCGCATGGTCATTTAACATATTGCTGGAGAAAAAGTAATATCTAAATCTTCCCCAAATCATATACTTAAACAATGAAGATTACGTTTGATAATGGAGACTAAGGCAGCGGTTCCTAAACTTCTTTTGGTGCAGAAGCCCAAAATATATCTTTCTGACACTCCATCTCACCACTACCACCATTAAATGAAGTAAAAATTAATTTTACCGATTGAACTTAACCATATAAACAAAAGTGTGTTTTGCACAAAAAGCCAGTATGAGAGTTCCTCTCGTGGTATCTACTGCAGTATAGTTTGTTCTAACAGAACATATACGTTTAAGTGAGGGTTAATAGTTTAACCGCAGAGGGAAGTGTGCTGTCAGATGATGCAAGTTTGGAAAAGATTTTATGTAGAATGAAGAAAGCTTCGACAGCTTTTAAAAATCTGGAAAGTAGGTTTTCCTCACAACACGGGATCAGATATTAAGCTTAATGATGTCCATCTACAAAAATTTACTCCATGGATATGAAACTTGAATGATCTGCAAGCACCAAGTGAAGATGCTCGAACGGTTTCACCAACGCTCTTTGAGATGTATACTCAATGTGAAACGGGTTATACATACCTCGAATACTGACGTTTAAAAGAAATCATCGTCGCTCCGAGTATTTTTGTAAGGTGGAGTGGACCTCTTGTTCGAATGAGTAATACGAGAATTCTTAAACAATTGTTTTATGGGGAACTTGAACACTAGGAAAGAGGCACACCTCAAAACCCAAACAGCAATACAAAGATCTTAAGATGAACTTAAAGAACTGTGCCATTTCTATTGAAGGAGCAAAAATGGGGGAAAACAATCTTTGATGGTATAACATCATTTGAGAGGGAAACAATTCAGCATGCGTCATACAAAAGATCAATTCGGAAGACGAAGCAAGCAGCAACACCATAAACTGCTGACAGAAGTAGTTATTGCAAAATATGTAGAAAAATTTATCTTTCTCTTGCTGTTTTCAAGAGCCACACGAGAGAACGTGATGACATAAAGCAGGTGCAGTAGGCCCAGCAATTTGGTTTGAAGTGCAGCATGTGTGGCTAAATGATGAATTCGATAACTGATATGAAGAGTTATTTGTGAAGTCACGCAAGGCAAGTCCCAAGAAGAGATTCCAAAATGCCATACTGAAGGACGAGTTGACAACTAATAATAACAACAACAATAACGAGATAGATATATACATATGTATAGTATGTAAACGGGGGTGAGTGACATCTAGGTGATTATCTGGAGTGCATATTTTGCTTTGCAAGTTCGTGATGAGATGGCCGAAGCGTGTTCCATTTAATATCGCATGAAATTACATTATCATTATTTATGATGATTCCAAATTGTCAAATGATTTATCTAGTACATTTGTTATTGAAACGATTGCAACCAGATACTAATACCTCCGTTCCTTTACTCATAAATATATATATATATATATATATATATATATATATATATATGACAGAGAGAGACAGACACAGAGAGAGAATATCAAATTCTATTGAAAGACAACTTTTTCCTCGGAACTCCAAGAATGTTTTTCACGGAACCGTGGCAATTCTCGGAATCCATTTTTCTTAAGAAACCCTGTTTGTAAGGTACAATAATGCTTGGGGAAGTGACTGGCTGATTATGATGATTGTAACGGGACTACCTTTGATCAAACGCCTGTTTGGTTGGACCTGACATGATATTTAACAATAAAACTAAAAACAACAACAGCAGCATCACCACCACCACCACGAAGAAGAAGAAGAAGAAGAAGAAGAAGAAGAAGAAGAAGAAGAAGAAGAAGAAGAAGAAGAAGAAGAAGAAGAAGAAGAAGAAGAAGAAGAAGAAGAAGAAGAAGAAGAAACAGCAGCAGCAGCAGTTATTAATGCCTCCATCAAGATTTCTTCGTTTAATTGCTGTTAGACCAGTTAGTATAAATACGGTATTTCCTGTTTGATATTCAAATATCGCCATGTTGAGAAGACATTGCAAGAGAGCGGAGTCAAGCGTCTGGAGTAATAACAATGACTGCACAGACAACAAGAACAAGAACAATTATTAGGGAACAGTTTAGTTTATCAATATCATACTATTTAAACATTGGTCTCTCGACGGACTGGAGTTGTGACGGTGTGAATACGCAAGTTTTCGTACGCTTGGTATATATGTGTGTGTGTGTGTGTGTGTGTGCGCCCGTGTATGTATGTGTGTAAGACACATATGTGTATGATATTATATTATATATATATATATATATATATATACAAACATATATATATATATATGTATATATATATATATGTATATGTATATAAATGTATATACAAACATATGCATATATTTTTATATGCATATATGAGCATATATTTATAAATACACATATAAAATCATATATATATATATATATATATATATATATATATATATATATATATATATATATATATATATATATAGTTATCTGCTTATATATATGTATATACATATATAATATATATATATATATATATATATATATATATATATATATATATATATATATGTGTATGTATGTATGTATGTTACACATGTACTTCGCATAGATAGATAGATAGATACATAGATAGATAGATAGATTCTATGTACCTATGATTGTGTGCACATATGTGTATATGTGTTGTATGTCTGTATTTGAAGGAATGATATTGTAAACATGTCTAATTACAGTACTTCATTCTTGTTTTTCTATCATTCTTCCTTTCTTTCCTTCCTCACTTTCTTTCTTCCTTTCTTCCATTCTCCTTACATGTCCGTGTTTGTTATATTCTCTTTGACCTTGTCTCATTCTCCTCATGTTATTATTGCTTCTGTCGTCTACACACACACACACACACACACATGACAACATCCCCCCACCCCACCTTTAACTACTCCACTACATCTCGTGCTTTTCACCATACTTCCATTTTCTTGCTCTATATTGTCCACTCGACGAAGTCCCTCATCATCTCCATCATCATCATCGCCATCATCATCATCATCATCTCCATAATCGTCATCTCCATCATTATCATCTCCATCATTATCATCATCGAAATCACTACCTTCTTCTTCTTCTTCTTCTTCTTCTTCTTCTTCTTCTTCTTCTTCTTCTTCATTTTCTTATTTCCCTTCACCTTATTAATTCTCCTCCATCATCATCATTATTTTCGTATTCCATACCCCCACCACGCCTTCTCCCCTTCTGCCATCCATCACCACTACTACCACCACCATCACCACCATCACTACTATCACCACCACCAATTTCTTGGTCTTCTTCATTTTCCTCTTCCTTCCTTTCTCCTTATTAATTCTCCTCCATAATCATCATCACCATTGTCTCTTTATTCTAAACTCTCCACTTCTTCATTCTCTCCCCTCCCCCGCCACCGCCTTCATCCACTCCTTCCCCGCCATCCTCATCGGCCAGTGTTGTCGTCGTTTATAGATAGACGGTCTCACCATAATCGCCATTCTCTCTGCTCTCCAAAAACTTCACAAACATCTTCCTAATGATTCCACATTACAAACCATAACGTAATTAGAAGAGATGTCCTCAGTTCTAGCTACTTTCATCTACGCACACTGCTTGCAAATATACATACATATATACCTACATGCATACATACGCAGGCAAAGATACATATGTGTGTGTGTGTGTGTGTGTGTGTGTATGTGTGTGAGTGTATATGTGTGTGTGTATGTATATATATGTATGTATGTCTGTGTATGTATGTATATGTATGTATGTCTGTGTATGTATGTATATGTATGTACACATATATATGTGTGTGTGTGTATGTATGTATATATATATGTGTGTGTGTGTTTATGTATAGATATGTATGGGTGTATAGATATATATATATGTATATATATATATATATATATATATATATATATATATATATATATATATATATATATATATATATATATATATATATATATATATATATGTTTGTATATTTACGCTCATACATATATACACATATATATATGTATGCATACACACACATATATATATACGTATATATATACACACAAACACACACATACATATATACATGTGTGTGTGTGTGGAGAGAGAGAGAGAGAGAGAGGGACAGAGAGACAGACAGAGATAGGAATACATACATATAAATGTGTATGTATTTAGAAAGACTAAAGTCGAACAAATCGGCCACAGTATATCTCTTTAAGCCTGGTACTTATTCTCTCATTCTCTTTTTGTTCAACACTACGGGTCGTAAACAAACCTGCGCTGGTTATCAAGCGTTGGTGGTGGAAAAACAGAAACAGAAAGAAACATTTATATATAAATGACAAGCTTCTTTCAGTTTCCGTCTACCGAATCCACTCACAAGAATTTGGTCGGTCAGAGGCTATAGCAGAAGACACTTGCCCAAGGTGCAATGCAGTGGGACTGAACCCAGGACCGTGTGGTTAGGAATCAAGCTTCTTACCACATAGCCATACCTGCGACTAAAAACTGTAATAACCCATCGTCCCTGGGAAGGGCGTGAACTACCAACCTTTCGGTTACCAGCCGAACGCGCTAGCCGACTATATATATATTATATCGTCTTGTATTGTTTGTTGCAACAATACTTAATAATGTTTGACATAGATCTATCGTAACTTCTGTTATATGGATCATCTAACATTGATTGGTACAAAGATAAGTCATACTTATTGCGAAAAAGGTCAAACATAACGTCTATTACATGATCACCTACCACGCTTAATACATAAGTGATAGATGTTATGCCAGTAGTTAATCATAAACCGGGTCGCGTTTGTGACATGGCTCGGTCATAATTTTGTTACAGAAATTAATCGATATTTTTTAAGCAATAATAGAATACAAAAAGCTATACAACGGGTCAGTCAACATCAATTTCTTTTAAATACAGAAATATATAAGTAAAAACCGGTGAGTTTTCTGTTTTTTTCATTCAGAGCCTCAACACTAGTTTTGCGACCATAATCGATCGTAAATTTTACGACAATTTACGATACATTACACTAGCGAAGGCAAAACGGCCGTCATTGTTGTGACGTAAGTCAATTTATGTTTCTTTTGGCTCTCAGACGCAGATCGGTAATGGATAAAAGAGAAAGTATGGATTATGAGAAATTTTAATGGAAACTAGCATAATTAACAGGGGGTGGGTGGAAGAAGAGTGGAAGAGGATGGGCGAGGAGACAACAGAAGCAGCAGAGATGATGAGGAAGAAGACAACAGAAAAAAATGACAAATACATATATATATATATACATATATATAATATGTGAATGTATACGGAATGGTAGAGAAGTATAAAAAGAGAGGGGATGAAAAAATGGAAAAATGTGATGAACTGGTTAAAACAAATAAAAGGATATTTGAAGGTGTAAGATAGAAAGACAGAGACAGAAGAAAGTATACGCGCACACACACGTTTGCATGTATATATATATATATATATATATATATATATATATATATATATATACATATATATATATATATATATATATATATATATATATATATATATATATATATATATATATATATATATATACATATATATATATATATATATATATATATATATATATATATATATATATATATATATATATATATATATACATATATATATATATATATATATGTTCTGAGAGAAAGGTGTTGTATAAGAAATGTTGAAAATGGAAACAAAATACATTTAGAGATTTCCAAGATAACAATGTATTGAGGCAATTGAAGATCGTATGTATGTATTTCTGTATGTATGGAGGTATATGATTATATGCGTGAATATGTGTATATATTTGAGTGTGTATATATATGTGTGTGTGTGTGTGTGTGTAAGCGCTTTAGTGTATCTTTGTGTGTGCAAGCTCTAAACAGCACATAGATTTACAGAAAGCCGAGTGAGATAACATCAAGAAAGTGAAACAAGGAAAGAGGTGTGGGGGAGAGAGAGAGTATGTGTGAGAAAGAGTAAAAGTGTGTAAGGGAAGGGGAGTGATGGATAGAGGGAAAGAGAGAAGGGAATGTAAAAAGTAAAACAAAAAAAGGAAGAAACGTGTGAATTGAAAAGAGAGAAAGAACAGATATACAGAAAGTGAAGATACAAGATGAAATAGACCGAAAAAAAAGGGGTTAGCAAACATGAATAGAAAAGTAGATACGTTGAAAGAAGAAATTCAGAGAAGATGATGAAGAGAGAGAGAGAGAAAGCGAAAGAGAGAGAGAGAAAACGAGAGAGATAGAGAATTAATAGTTGTTGTTCTAGATTGGTATGTCGGTAGATATGTATACATATATATATATATATAATATATAAATATATTATATAATATATATATATATAATATAAAATATATATTATATAATATATTATATAATATATTATATATATATATAATATATATTATATAATATATATATTATATAATATATATTAGATATATACAATAGTGCCACATATTGTAGGAGGCTCCCTGTAATATCAGTGTAGCAACACGGCGGTGCATCAGCATGGCCGCAGCTCTGAGCTGAAACTATAAAATATATATATATATATATATATATATATATATATATATATTATATATATAATATATATTACATATATACAATATATATTATATACATAATATATATATAATATATTTTATCTATACTATATATAAAACAGAGATGTGTGTGTAATCGCTTTTCACGTGAAATCGACTTCACCAAATGCTTCCATACTTGTAATGCATGAATAATTTGACCTCGGATAAATCTTAGGCTCTTCATTTGATTTTTTTAATTAAAAATAAATAATATTGCTTTATATTTAAGATTCACTTCTTTAAAAAGGTTCCTCCATGTCAACTTCCGGTATTGATGAAACAACCGCAAAAAGCTTCACTTTCTATTTTGTGTGTTCGTGTGTGTGTTCGTGTGTATGAGAGAGAGAGAGAGAGAGTAAATACTACATACACACCGCTCTCTCACTCTGTCTCACACATATACACACGCACACACACACACCTTGACTCACTCACACTCTGTCTCTTACAGACACACACATACATAAATGTATCCAAACATATTTACAAAGACATACGTGTGTATGCGCGCGCGTGCGTGTTTGTAAGAGACAGAGTGTGAGTGAGTCAAGGGCTGTGTTGTCATATGCATACATCCAAAGATGTATGTATATTTATGCATGTACGTATACATGACAACAAACCTCTCTCTCTCTCTCTCACTCACACTCTGTCTCTTACAAACACACACATACATAAATGTATACAAACATATTTACAAGGACACACGTGTGTATGCGTGCGTGCGTGTGCGCGCGCGTGCGTGCGTGGGGGGGGTCTCCACAATCGCCATTTATTTCAATTACTCTTCTGAGGATATTCACGTAAATCATTTTTTTCATTTAATCATCATCATCATCATCATCATCGTTTAACGTCCGCTTTCCATGCTAGCATGGGTTGGACGATTTGACTGAGGACTGGTGAAACCGGATGGCAACACCAGGCTCCAATCTAATTTGGCAGAGTTTCTACAGCTGGATGCCCTTCCTAACGCCAACCACTCAGAGAGTGTAGCGGGTGCTTTTACGTGTCACCCGCACGAAGGCCAGTCAGGCGGTACTGGCAACGGCCACGCTCGAAATGGTGTATTTTATGTGCCACCCGCACAAGAGCCAGTCCAGGGGCACTGGCAACGATCCCCATTTTAATTTTCGTAAAAGTTTCCAAGTACCAATGAGACTTTTTGGCACATCTTCAATTTTCCCCATTCATGAGAGGCGCCCAGCCATCATTCATCTGAGAGTCCATCAACAGAATGTCCTCAAATTTCTATACAGCACATTTTGACTTTTTTTCTTCAAGTATATAAGCAACAATTTCATTCCCGAGCAACGCCGGGTGCCTCTGCTAGTATAATATATATTATATATATAATATATATTACATATATATAATATATATACATTATATATATAATATATATACATTATATATATAATATATATATACATTATATATATATATATATATATATATATATATATATATATATATATATATATATATATATATATATACATATATATATATACATATATATATATATATATATATATATATATATATATATATATATATATATATATATATATATATATACATATATATATATATATATATATATATATATAGGTATTGATAGGATGGTGGATACTGAGATAGATGGATCGGTAGATATATATATATATATATATATATATATATAAACAAATAGTAAATGAGTATATGCATATATACGTACAGGTATGTGCATACCGACATCCACCTGTATGTATAGGTGCATATCTGGGTACAGGACATTGTAAACAAAACAGAGACGAGAAAACACACAAGCCACATAGAGAACATTCTACTTCATCAGCTACCCCCGTTTTAACACCGGCGTTTCGAAGAGCTGGGCAGGACGCATCGTTAAAACGGCTCTTCCCATGGACCGCAAATTAAATTTGTATACACAAATTAAATCTTGCCATGGAGGAATGTAGTGGCGGACAAAAAGCAAGACAGGAAAACAAACAGAAAAGGCTTTACGGCCAGACGAGAAAAATTATTTGTGTGTGAACGCTGTGAGGCACGAACTTGAAAGTAGGGACGAGGAGAGAGAGGGGGATATTGGTTATAGAGAGGGGGGATCTGGAAATGGAAAGACAGACGTTACGATCAAATTGGTTCAAGATGGCAGCTCCAACAATATATTGGATTAAAACTGACGTAAACCATTATCCTTTTCTAAGACACACAGTCAGCTGGTTAGCTTTTAAAGACGACTCTGTGTGTGGGGGGGGGGGGTGTAGATGTGCATGTCGTTCTGTGTTAGTTAGTATATCTTGATTTAGTAATGTTCGTTTAAATGTATGAATGCGCATTAATTTGTATGCGTATTTCACAGTTGCTTGGCTGGTTGGCTGGCTGGCTGGTTGGTTGGTTGGTTGGTTGTGCGGATATCAATTATTTTGTGTGGGTTTTTTTCTTTTGCATTCAATGTGTGAGCGATTAAGAAGCCTGCTTTCAATGGCGTAGCTAGAGTATGGTACTACTCGGGACAACCGTAATTTTTTCCGCCTGCCACCAACACTACCACCACGGAAGACTACACAGTCTATCCGGGCTTATACAGCAGATCCCAAAATACCGGGACCCCTAAAAGCGTTCCCCGGGGCGGACCACCTCCTTCGCCTCCCTGATTCCCTGACTATGTTCCTGTCTGCTTCGTAATTGTGTAGTCCCCGAGCTGAATCGCATAGCATGGTATCTTGGACAAGTTCTTTTTTCATTATATTTCCAGATCGAACCGAACCTCTCTGAGTAAAATTGCGCAAACGGAAACTGTGTGGAAGCCTTTTGACTGGACTTTGCTTGTAATTCAAAAGTCCAGCCTTGTCTCACATTCTGTCACGCTGATTCTGTCTGAAGGTTATGTCCAGGGTACATAAGTAGCTTTTATGTTTTTTGTGTTTCAATCATTGGACCACGGCCATACTGGGGTACTGCCTTGAAGGGTTTAGCCAAACACACACATCGAACCCAAGATTTATTTCATTTTGATTAAGCCTCACACATATTCTATCCATTCTCTTGCCTAACCACAAGGTTACAGGGATGTAAACAAGCCAACACCGGTTATCATGTGGTAGAGGGGAGAGCAAACACCAGTACACACACACACACGTAAACACATATACATACCACACACACACACGTACGTGTGTGTGTACGACAGGTTTCCACATAGTTTCTACCTATCTAATTCATTCACAAGACGCTGGTCGGCTCGAGAGTATAGTAGAAGACAATTGCCTAAGATACTCCAAACTGGAATCGAACCCGAAATTACGTGGTTGCAAAACATGCTTCTTAACCACACAACCATGCCTGTGAAATATTCAGCTGCATATTCTACAATATCATTTAACGACATGACCATCCGGTTGATTAAACAATTAGAGTACTGATCGTCGACACCGACGAAAAAACTCTTTACCTCTACGTTATACATACACGCATGCGCACACGAACACATGTCCCACAACCGTCATAACATAATTACATTGTAACACCTAACCCAATTAATTCTGTAGACACTAAAATTCTGACAAACCAGCGCTAATCACTAACTGAAGCCTTGGCTTATATATAATATTAATAGTGAATGTTTAACTTCGATGCTTCATTAAAATTGGCTTCACAAAACAGTTCTGAGAAGCCAGTTTTGAAAGCCACACTCTGAAGTCAATCTAAACATTAAATATTACGAACAGTACTTAAGTCGTTCGTTCATTTTATATTTAGGGTGTCAATAATTACACAAATCTTCTTTACAATTACAATGACGTAGCTAGAATATGGTACTACCCGGGACAACCCTACAGTTTTCCGCCCGCCACCAACACTATCTGTGATTTTATTTTTGATCTTCTAAATAAATGAAGATATTTCCTCCGTCTGGCTGTTTTTCTCTCTATAAAACGTAAAGTTACATTGTAGAACAGTCATTTTAACGAGTTGTATTTATTCATCACCCGTTTCGGCCTGCCAGCCTTCATCAGACAGTCTGATGTCACAGTCACCAGTCATCTGGTAAAAGCATAATAAATATATACTCTAGAAAAACTAATGAGTAAATCCTTTTCAGTTTAGTGCAAAATTGTTTTATTACACCTCGACACAAAAATGAAACTGAATGTTATGGGTTTCGGTTAACCACGAACAAATTAATGTATATAATACAAAAAAGAGTTAAATTTTCGAGATTATAGTCTTTTTAGTGATTATTGATCGTGACTCGGAGTTTCGTGTCAATGGAAAACGCCGAATGCTCATCAGACGTTTTCTCATATGATCTCGATATAATTACCAGCGACTTTTAAGGAAATACTGTTTCAGTGACGTTTAGATTTTCCGGTATTGAATTGTGGAATAAAATTACGTATTACGTAATCATTTAATTATGCAATATAGTAATTTAAATAAAAAATAAAAGATTTCGTTCTAGTCTTGTCGTATGTAAATACGTTATTCTATAGAAAAGATCACATGCCGCTCACAATCAGTATTAATATATTAAGGAATTGTATCGCTTACCAAAATTTTAGACCATTTGTAGTTCTATGTCTTTTATCTGTACGTAGAGCCGTAGGTGCATACAAATGTGTATTCATATATGTGTGTATATACATATATCTAGTTGCCGTATGTATAATAAGCTTACATTAACAACACACACAAGCATATTCTGACATACTGAGAAACGCATGCCTACATACATGCATGCTATATACAAACACACACACACACAAGTAGAGAGAGAGAGACAGACAGACAGTCGCATAGACATAATCCTCACCACCTCTCATACTCTCACATCCACCTTCATCATCATCTTCGTCATCAGTATCGCTATCTACGGATCATTCTAGGGAAGAGTATATCAAATAATAATAATAATAATCCTTTCTAATGGAAGCACAAGGCCTGAAATTTTGGGAGAAGGGGCGAGTCGATTACATCGACCCCAGTGTTTGATTGGTACTTAATTTATCGACCCCGAAATGATAAAAGGCGAAGTCGACCTTGACGGAATTTGAACTCAGAACGTTACGACGGGCGAAATAACCGTTAAGCATTTCGTCCAGGGCGCTAACCATTCTGCCATTTTGCCGCCGTTAATAACTATAATAATAACAACATTATCATCAACGAATTAATGATTAATTCCGAAAGACTAGATTTTTGTATAGTTAAGGGAACAATTTGCGGGCGGTCGGTTGAGCAACTCCTAAGTTTACATGGTGAACATCCTTATATAGTGATAGGGAGGTGAGAGACAGAAGAATTATAGAGAGGAAGAGATAGATAGAGAGAGAGAGAGAGAGAGAGAAGGAGGGAGAGAGAGAAAGAGATTAGCTAACAGTTGACGGGTTCCTGATTACCAGAGAGCTTACGCTGTTGCTAGGCAACCAGACATTTGCGTTTACTTTTTCGTGAGCTGAATACATACATTAGTCTAGCAGTTGTCTCATCAGTGCTAGTGCGCATGACAACTAGCAGAGACATTTGCGTGTTTGCATGTGTACGAGTATGTGTGTGTGTGTGTGTGTGTGTGTGTGTGTGTGTGTGTGTGTGTGTGTGTGTGTGTGTGTGTGTGTGTGTGTGTGTGTGTTTGGATATAGAAACGGGAAGAGGAGAAAAAAAATAATTACTCAACACTCGTATAGTAACGTTTATTGGTTCAAAGTTGATTATTCTCCGATCTGTCGCGTTGCTAATCTGAGTGTTTCACTAACTGCGATCCTTCAGGCGATAATATATATTATACATACATATATATGGTGGTGCTCCAGCATGGCTGAAGCGAATAAAAGAATACACACACGCACACACATATATATATATATATAATTAAGGTGTCATTATGTGTGTATGTATGTATGTATGTATATGATTCAGGTGACATTATATGTGCGTGTATATAATCCAGGTGACAATATATGCGTGAGTATATATATGTATATGTCATATATATATATATATATATATATATATATATATATATATATATTATACAAATATACATATTCGCATATATATGTACGCAGTCTTTTTTCTTTTATTCTTTTATATGTGTATATATATATGTGTGTATGTATATAAATGCATGTGTATGTATGTATGTATGTATGTATGTATACATGCATGCATGTAAGTAAACATAGATACACTTATTTGTGTGCGAATCCTTACAAACACAAACATACACACACCACACACACCCGTTTATATACTCACAATTGTATTCGCACACAAACAAATACAGAGATAAGTCGACACACTTATTCACCAATACAGATAGATCTGACACCTGATGTAGACTTACTGTAGACTTACTGTCTTACTGTAATAACCAATGCAATGTGATAAGGAAATAGACCTGTTCACCTAACGTAGACTAACTTTTCTTCCTGTAATAATCAACTTCACCGCAGATTGGTTTGAGACATGATGTAGATGTACCTGTCTGCTGTAAGAATGAATGTACATGGGTATTGAGAAATACTTGTCTACTAACGCAGATAAGGAATAATATCTGTCTACCAACGGAAGTAGGTCTAACATCTGCTGCAGCCTTCTTTGTCTTACTGTAATAACCAACACACTGGGGTAAGGAAACACCTGTCCGCCCACGCTTTTTGATTTGATACCTGAAGTAGTCTTACTTGTCTTAATGTAATAATCACCACAAAGTTATTGTTATGGTGAGTGTATGTATGAATGGATCTGGAAAATCATTAATTCTATTCAAAAACGCAAAACATTGTCACAATGTCTGCGACAAAATCTACCCGTTGGAATTTCTCACTTTTGAAAGGAAATTCAAGATCGACTCCATATTTCTGTATGAAGATTTGCAGCCATCGGTTGATATTATTAACCGTTAATTCATTTCTCTCCTTGTTTCTTTCTGTGTTCTTTTCTGTAGAAGAGCGTAGGCTCGAATCGTTAAAGACTTTTTCAATTCCTGGGCGTTAAACTAATACGTCTGTTTGTTGTCTACACCACCTGTCTTCGTCTTTTGTTGTTGTTTTTTTTTTTTGTCAATTCTCCCATATATACTAATCGCTTTAAAGGACACATACACTGGTTTATGGCTATCAGCTGGAACCGAAAGGGAAAGCTTTCGACAAAGGATTTTCCCATTTACATTTAAGTCGGGAGTGGGGACGTTTTTGAAGTTTTTGAAGTTTCATATTGCTTGCTCGTTTTTTTTTCTTTTCTCCTGACGTAATCCGTGTTAGGTTGGTCATAACGTTTCGTGCAATGTACCTTGAGTATGGTCAACACAAATCACAAGATGAAAAGAGCAAAGCATTAATGAAAGTAATAAACAATATTAAATCAATTGTATTCAGATGATTCCACTCAGAAATTTCTTTATTATTCCATATTAGGAACTTAGTGAGATTTCTCGATAACGCTCCGACCAAGGAACACTTTGACCAGTTGCCGTTTTGATCAAATAATGCATCGATCTGATAACGCTCCAACCATATTGCGCCTTGACCAGATAACTCTCTAAACATGGTATCACTTCGATTAGAAAAACGTTCGATGAGGTAACGCTTCAAAAAGGTAACAATCCAGCCAGGTAATGCTTCGGCCAATAATATTTCGACTAGATAACGCAATGGTTAGGTAACATTTCGACAATAGACCAAGTAACTTTTCGATCAGGTAACATGTCGACGAGACGACCGAGTAACGCTTCGCTCAAGAAACACTTTGGCTAAGAAACATTTCGACGTTTCAGCTAGGTAATTTTTTGATTAAATAACATTTCAAATAGCAATCATTTCGACCACGTACTACCTTCTCCAGGTAATCTACTAAACCACAAATCTAAACACAGATATTTGCCAAGCGTTTGAACGAAATCTTCCCAGTCTAATTCCAACTTCACCAGCAAAATACTGCTGTATCTCAACTTCTGCTATTGGAATCAACTAATTAAGTGCGCTGTTAAAGATCTGAGTATTTTGCCCTCAAGCAAAGCATATATCTCTTCTTAGCTCAGTCAACATAGCTGAAAATAGGCATCAATCTTATTTCGTGCTTGAGTAGTTAGCTTTAAGGCGGATATCCAAGTGTAAAACAGTTCGCCCAAACAAATCATACACGTGCTTGAATATATATAGAATCATATAACAAAATTTACATGAATATAAAAGTGAAATTGGAAAAATAAAAATCTTTTTTTATATCTTCTTTTTAAATGCTTCAAAATTGAAAAATTGAAAAACTAAAACACGTTATTAAAAGTATGGCATTAACCATTTCAAGCGCAATAATGACTACTGCAGGCAAATATGCTAACTAAAAATAAAATCTAAGTATTTGTTAGGAATTAATTAATAATTCCAAAAACTACACCTTCTGGCGAACACCATGCAGTGGCTTCTATATATAATAACTTTATTAAGCTGTGAATCCTGACGTCAATTAATTAGTTCCTGTAATTCTGCAAGAACAAGGACCGCCACACACTAAATAGGAAGTTATATACAAATATCTTTAGTGTAAACCCTTGCAAATCCACATCGTCTGGCAGAACAAACAATAGAAGCTGCATCGCTCTCTAGCACTATTCTGACTTGAAATGATCTTTTCCTTTTTGTTTTTGTTTTTTAGTTGTTTTTTTTTATATCTTTTACTTGTTTCAGTCATGAGACTGCGGCCATACTGGGGCGCCGCCTTGCAGGGTTATAGTCGAACAAATCAACCCCAGGACTTAGTTTTCTTGTTTTTTCTTTTTTTTTTTTTTGTAAGCCTATTACTTATTCTATCGGTTTCTTTTGCCGCGAACCACTAAGTTACGGAGACATAAACACATCAACATATATATATGTATATATACGACGGGCATCTTTCAGTTTCCGTCAACCAAATCCACTCACAAGGCTTTAGTTGGTCTGAGGCAATAGTAGAAGACACTTGCCTAAGGTGCCACGCAGTGGAACTGAACCTGGAACCATGTGGTTGAGAACCAAGCTCCGTGCCACACACACACACACACACACACACACACACACACACACACATACATACATATATATATATATATATATATATATATATATATATATATATATATATATATATATATATATATATATATATATATATATATATATATATATATGACAGACTTCAACACAGTTCTCGTTCGCCAAATTATCTCACAGCAAAGCATTGGTCAGTCTGAGGTTATAGTAGAAGACATTTGTCCAGTGTGCCGTGCAATGGGACTCGAAACTATATAGTTGCAAAGCGATCTCTTTATTCACATAGCCATGCATGTGCACCTATTGTCAATAACATCCATTTTTTAATTGAAAGGTACATACAGAGCAGTTAACAAAGCAATAATGCACATACTCACACACATACACACATACACCTACACACACATCTATAATGTATGTATGTAAAGAAATATATTTTGATCAAACTATTTCCAACTGATTTTCCCCTATATCAAACTCTTTGGCATCGATGGCAGTTTTTCGACATGAAAGCGTTAATTTCTTGCCAAAATACAACGTCAATGAGTGGAATCATAATGGCGCATGCAGTGAATTTCTACTCCAATTAAGAAGTCTCTTTTCATGTCCAGATACATCGATAAGTAAGGGACAAGAATGAATACATAGCTTATTGACTGTTAAACCTCTATTTTCTAATAAATAGCTTGAATCTAGTTTAATTCGTATCTAATTACATGTTTGTTTGTTTTTATTCTGTACTGTTTGAGTTTTTTCTTTTTATTTTTCTTACTAACTCTGGTTTATCGATTTAAACTTTAAAACGATATCAGGAAAGCTGTAAAAGTTTCTTTTAGATTACATCATACAGACATATATCTGTAATATACTTTTTGCTTGGGCTGAAATGTTTCTTTCTGGTTAATGTAAACGGATACAGTTGAGTTGGTTAATCGTTTCCAATATATTTCTGTTACGTAAGGCGGCGAGCTGGCAGCATCGTTAAGTACGCCGGGCGAAATGCTTAGCGGTATTTCGTCTGTCTTTACGTTCTGAGTTCAAATTCCGCCTTGGTCGACATTGCATTTCATTCTTTCGGGGTCGATAAATTAAGTACCAGTTGTGCACTGGGGTTGATCTAATCGACTAGCCCCCTCTCCAAAAATTTCGAGCCTTTTACCTAGAGTAGAAAAGAATATATTTCTGTTACGTATTATTTCATCAACAGTGAAATCATGTGGTTAAGGTGTTGCACTTACGATCGCAAGGCTGAGGTTTCGATTCCCGGGCAGGGCGGTGTGTCATCTTCTTCAGTAAAACAACTCCATTGACAAATATCCTTTGATTCCACATCGAATTCCGTTTCATTGTTGGGTGTCGTTCTTGGATAATGTCACGCTCTAGTGGTGTTGTCCTAAGATCCTAAGATACTATACAGAGAGACTTTTCTTTTGGAGAGTTATCCACTAATACGCCTTTCATTCTTTCAGGGTCGATAAATTAAGTACCAGTTGCGTACTGGGATCGATCTAATCGACTGGCCCTTTCTCCAAAAATTTCTGGCCTTGTGTCTAGAGTAGAAAAGAATATGTATAATATGTGGGACACTTATCAACTAACAATTGATGCCAACGCACAGAAACAGTTGTTGTGATGTCGAATAAAGCTTGTTC
>NC_142935.1:67017072-67047072 GCF_046866305.1 Octopus bimaculoides
ATAGTTGTGATGGTGATTATGATACTGATTCGTAGTGAAATTCATAGCTAAAGAAATTGGTAGAGCAATCTGTTGTTCACGTTCTTGATGTTGTTGTTGTTGTCATTATATTTGTTGTTTTTGTTAGTATTAGTAATGGCGGTTTTTTCCGACGATGCTATTTACTTTACCACAAAGCCACATAATGAGAGATAACGTCGTCTGTACATGACTGTCTTAAGCCAGTCGATTCTGCGGATCCATTCTATCTAGAATATGTCTGGCTCTGCTAAATCCAAGCTGACCATCTTGGCAACGATGTGGCTCACTGGTCACAAATGTTTAGATATCGTCTGCCATTTTTTTGCCAAATTATTCGATAAGAAAATACTGAATTTCTTTCTTGTATTCTCTTTTTTCTTTTCTTATTTTATGTCTGTTATATCTCTCTTTGCTTTCCCTGTCTCTCTCCCTCTCTCTTTCTTTCTCTCTGTACACACACACACACACACATACACACGCGTTAATATATTTCTAAAACACAGTTATATATTTCTCTGTGCTCAAATTCAGTTTGAAACCATCTGTATTATTTATAAACGATGCGAGTGGAAGATAAAGAAATATATGTATGCGTGCTTATACATACGTACGTACATATGCATATAAGCATGATTTGATTTATAGGTTCATGCACAAACATACACAGGTTACACGCATACATACACACATTCATAACCTACACGTACAGATACACAAACACATAAGCATACTCACTCTGACTTTCTCACACACTTATATAAGGTTGATTTCACCATTCGGTTATGTTTTGCAAGCTTGCTCTATTTCAGTCAACAGGTGGCGCATGGATCGATTTCCGCGTTTGTATTTCAGTATATCTGTCTATGCGTGCTGGGACTTTATTACATTATATTACAGTGGGGAATTTCTTTCTTTCTTTCTTTCTTTCTTTCTTTCTTTCTTCTTGTTTCTTTTTAATATATTTTTTAATGGCTTTAAAGCGCGGAAGATGAAGAATATATGAATGAGATAAAGTTAAATGCCTTCATCTTTTTTTACTTAAAGTACATTTTTTTCTTATACGCACACACACACACATACACACACATTTATATTTACATATACATACACATGCATATACATACATATTTATAAATACATATTTATTACTTTTATATTTACAAATACATACACACATGCATGTACGCACACACACACATACACACACGCGCGCGCATATGTATATATATATATATATATATATATATATATATATATATATATATATATATATATGCTTATGCTTATTAGTATTGACTTTCGCTTTCCCACTTCTCATCATTATTTCCGATTTTCCAGAGTTCTATAGTTCCACCATCTAAGCAACAATTCTTTACCATTTTTACCTCTGCACCGATTTCGTTGAATACCGCTTAATAAACGACCTCTCCATATCTTTTACCAAAAAATAATAAATAAATATGCGCCAGGTTATTTTAATCTAAACAGACGATCATTTTTGCTCAGTAATTTATTAAGCTGCCTGTTCGTGTTCTATTCCTATCGAGTACCCTGTTATTCTTTCATACTTTAATTCTTTTATTTTTACTTGCTCTAGTCGTTCGATTGCGGCCTTGCCGAGTCATTGTCTTCAAGGATTTAGTCAAAGTAATCGGGACAAAGGTACTTAGTTTTTTTTTAAACTGAAGACAAAGATTTGGGGTTTTTTTTCTTTTGTTATTTCGAAATGTGTTCAAAAAATATACAATCTTTTATTCTTTTATTCTTAAACTTGTTTCAGTCATTTGACTACGGCCATGCTGGAGTACAGCCTTAACGAGTATTAGACTCCTAGTCTTATTCTTTGTAGACCTAGTACTTACTCTATCGGTCTCGTTTGCCGAACCGCTAAGTTACTAGGACATAAATGCACCAACATCGGTTGTCAAGCGACAGCAGAGGGAGAAATACACACACACACACACACACACACACACACACACACACACACACATACACATATACACATATATATATATATATATATATATATATATATATATATATATATATATATATATATATCGAGAGAGAGAGAGAGAGAGAATGACTGTGTGTCTAATATACATATGTATATATATGTCTTAGCTCAGTATAAATGAGTGGCAAGCTGATGAGATAGTTAGTATGTAGTCGTTCACCTAACAAGAAATACCAGTCAATTCTCGCTTCCTTTCAGATCACACGTTTTAAAAATGAGCGCATTACATAACGTAATCCGAGATACACTATGACTCGAAAAAAAAATAATAAATGAAAAATTGTAAACTGATCTGTCATTGATGAAATACGTCTTAGCCTTAAACATAAAACGTGCAACCGCTAAGGTGCCGCGCAATGGTACTGAACACAAAACCACCCGATTACCAAGCGAGCTTCCTTAACCACACGGTCATATTTAAATACCGTTTACTATAAGTCGACACCCTGGAAACTGGGAATCACTGAGAAGGAAATCAGAGTGCTTAAGTAACATCATATGGATGGAATTCGTGTTTCTTCTGAGTGATAATTATAGAGAATGTATGTTAGCTGAAGAACGCCAGAAAGATAAGGAAGTACGTTTGGGGAAGGAGCGATAGGTTGTGTATATTTTCTTGTAGGAGTTAGGGGGTTTTGGGGGGGGGGGGTTGCTGCTGGTTTTTGGTTTTTGTTTCTATTTCTGTTTTGTTTTGTTTTTTTTCGTTGTTTTCATTTCGTTTTGTTTCTTTTTGTTTGTTTGTGCTTTTTTTTTTTTGTTTTCTTTTTCCTGAGTGGTATTTGCTTACCATCACCACCTATTTAATGAGTCAAATAGTTCTGAATATAAAGTACACTCTCATTAAAGATGTGTGTGTTCGTGTGGAAGTGTGTCTGTAATATATATATATATATATATATATATATATATATATATATATATATATTGTTGTTGTTGTTGTTGGCACTCCGTCGCTTACGACGCCGAGGGTTCCACGTGTCAAGTTTCATCAAAATCAATAAAACGATGTAGGAGGAGTTAGCTAACAACGCCACAAACAAACTCACACTGATTTTCCACACATGTAGTAATATATATATATATATATATATATATATATATATATATATATATATATATATATATATATATATATAATAATAATAATAATAATAATAATAATAATAATAATATAAATTCAGGGAATAGAGCAGGTAAAATCCAGGCTACATATGTTTCCTAGCAAGGAAGACCTCAGAAGTAGTAATTACTCAACGAGTGGTACTCCTCTAGCTACCCATCAAGCCGAAGATACCTTAGTTAAATGAAGGTTATATTATCGTCAAGGGATCTCGAGTTAACTTGCAGGGGAATTGATAAAAGATTAGTAGAAAGCACGGAGTGAGAGAATAAAAGAGAAAAACAAATTTACAACCTTCTACGCCAATAAACTACTGTTGTTCTTGAAAGTTGTTTTTTATATACCTTCTACGAACTGCTCGAAGATTACTAGCTTCTTACACCTAGATCCTTGGAACTTATACTTACGTACATGTTATGATATATATATATAACATTTCTCCGTTTTATTCCGTCCTTGTTTTCGTATACAATTGCTGCTTTCTTCCAAGGAATCTAATGCTCTTAGCTTAGCTTTTCCTTGGGGCTGGCCAGATTGGAGCAAAATCGAGAATAACCAGCCGAAATTGCAAGGATAATCTGGAACTCGACTGAGGAAAGAAAACTCCAAATGACCCATCCTTGTTTTCTTTGTATCGTTTGTTTGAACGTTTTGCATTATTGCCCCATTTTTAAATTTTATACATACATACATATATATATATATATATATATATATATATATATATATATATATATATATATATATATATATTTGAGTGAGTGGACAAACGAAAGAAAAAGGCACTCAAAACATTTAGTACATTAAATTCGATAATCTAAGCCTGAAAGAGACGAGTTTCTGTATATATATATATATATATATATATATATATATATATATATATATATATATGAGGAGGTGCTAAAAAAGTTCCTGGCTTTAGGGGTATCGCAAAAGACCTGGCTGGAAACCCAACCTACCAAGTTCTTTCACAAGGCTTAGGAAAACTGAAGGACCACTGCAATTAGTGTATGAATGTAAGAGGGGAATATACTGAATAAAATCATAATTAACTGATCCTCCTGTATTTTCTTTTACCTAACCCAGAGCCAGGAACTTTTCAGCATCCCTTCGTATGTACCATTATCCAATCTCCTGCTTCTTTGTTTAAGGATAACGGTGGCGTCATTTGAGGTAGATTTAGCTCCTACTTCAGAAAACCTCTTTATATTTCTCCTTTAGATGATACAAACGAATGAAAAGCTTTCATTGTAGTAATATCTGGTGTTAATAGTAGAGGTTAACCTTGTTGAATTGCTCTTGGGCTGGATGACAACCTTAACTGCTTCGTACTTAACATTCGAGATAACGTCTTGGAACGAACGAACACAAAATTTCGACACCATAGATAATGGTCTTCTCTCGTGCTCTTGCTCTCCCTATCATTCTCTCTCTCTCTCTCTCTCTCTCTCTTTCTTTCTTTCGCATTACCTCTCTCTCTTTCTCTGCGCACGTGCGCACACACGCACATACATCAGTGGTATGTATCTATTTTATATCTTTTGAGGCATTCTTATCCATTGTGTATATATACATATATGTGTGTATATATATATATATATATATTACTTGCTTCAGTTATTCAACTACGACCATGCTGGAGCACCACCTTGAAGGATTTTAGTCGAATTAATGAAACGACGCCAGTACTTGTTTTATTAATCGTAGTACTTATTCTACCGGTTCTATTTCTTTGCCGAACCGCTAAGTTACAGGAAAATAAACACACCAACACTGTTTGTCAAGCGGTGGTTATAGTAGAAGACACTTGTCCAAGATGTCACTCAACGGGACTGAACCCGGAACCATGTGGTTGGAAAGCAAGCTTCTTACCACACAGCCACGCCCGCAAATTTCCTATAGAAGCATCGTAACCTCTAGTTCTGAATACTACAGGAAATCAATAGAAATAAACTGTAGAATAAGAGTAATTTGAATACTAGCAATAGAGTTAAGGGAGGTTTTAGCTGTTTCTTCTAGCAGATTCCAGTGGTCGCCGTAGAAGCGGCCTCGTTGTCATATTTCAGTAACATAACCAAAAAAACCAGTAACGGCGCCTTGTTTATATGTATTATTTTTTTTATTTGCTTATTTATTGCCTTACGTTTGGTTTGTTTGTTTGTTTGTTTGTATGATTTATTATCTTGTCTTGGTATGTTGAAGTTTCATTCAGTTACCTCCGACTCGACTGAGAGTTTCACCGCCGTCGTCTCTGCCGCTGCCATCACAGGCATAAATATATGTACGTAAAAAAAAAAAAAAACCAAACCGCTACCACCGTTGCCTCCACCGCCGCCGCTAACATCCCAAGATATGTACATCATCATCATGATTATTTCACATCTACACCGCCACACCCTTCATCACAACCATAAATATATATAGCCACCATCACCACCATCATGGCCACCACGCATCTGCATCATCATAATCATTATCATCATCCCCGTCAACATCATTATCATCATCCAACTACCGCTACCACCCACCACCACCGACGCCGCCGCCGCCAGCACACACACACATACACACACACACACACACCAAAACAATCCCCACCACCGCCATTACAAACATAAATATACAAATGTCACTACCGCCACCACCAGAGTATATCTACATCATCATCATCATCATCACCACCATCACTACCACCATCTTAGCCATAAATATGCCCGAACTAAACCTCCCCCTCCCCCACGCATACACACAAACACTCACACGCAAGTATCACCACCACCACCACCACCACCACCACCGTCATCATCACCGACACCATCGCCGCTACACAAGCCACTGGTTATTTGATATATATGTTAACGAAACGATAATAGTTTCTACGAGCGGGAAAGTGGGGGGAGGAGACGGTGAAGGCGACGTTGATGGTGGTGGGGATGTTGATGTAATAGGAATATGATGGCGATGGCGGGGATGATTGTGATGATCGTGGTGGTGATGGTGGTAGTGATGGTGGTAAAGGGATGGCAGATTGAGGGAGGAACGTTTCATAGCAATAGTTGAATGGGTTGCCGTGACGGTAGCGATAGTGGTAGTGGCAGCGGCGGTAAAGGTGAAAGTGAGGGTGGGAGGAAGGGTCGATGCTTTGGTAAGCAATGGTGATTGAAGTGGGCAGTGGTAGGAGGTAGAGTTTGTGTATGTATGTGTGTTTGAGCGCGACTGTATGTACGTGTGTGTGTGTGTGTGTGTGTGTGTTGGCAGAAATAGTGAATGGTGATGCTGTTGGTGATGGTGAGAGGGAGAGAAAAGGAGAAAAGATTGATGTGTTGTTGGGGGTCAGAGCAGTGCAAGATAGCTGAAAGTAAAGAGTGCCTTGGTGGTGGTGGTGATGGTGGTGTGTAAGGGGAGATAAATAACGATAGATTACGCCGTCGTTAGATGACCCGAGATGGTGGCGGTGTTAACGACTGGTGGTGGTGCTTGAGAAGACGGACGCAGATTTAAGGACAAAATAAATCTGAAGGGCGTAGCGGAGAGGCCCTTCATACTCCATGTTGGCGTTGTTCTCGTTGTTCTTGCTGCTGTTGTTGACTACCTCCCCCCCACCACCACCACCACAACCACCAGGTCAATGTCGATTGAGCAGACTTATAATCAAATGAGTTCCATCCGTGGTCATCCAGTCTTTTACTTATGCGCATGGAACCCAAGGTTACATTGGATAACGAATGTGTTCCTGGGTTTTCTTAAACTGTGACAGGAAGGAAGGAAGGAAGGAAGATGATTTGAAGGAGATTTGGCTATTATTTCCAGCGACAACGTAGTGGCTTCGCGGTGGCAGTGGTGATTGTGGTAAAAGAGTTATAGCAACTATTGTTGTTGTTATTGTTGGAGGTGGTTTGTTTTTGCGGCGGCGGCGGCGGTGGCGACGGCTGTATGTATATGACAGAGGAGGGGTGTTGTTCAGAAGAGTTATAATGTAGATAAATCACGTAGTAGTGGTAGTAGTGGTGGTGGTGGTGGTGGTGGTGGGAGGTGACATACCGTCTGTCATTCATTAAGACATGAACTCCAAGAATGTCGCCGTTGGTGAAGATATTTTTATTTGTTGACAATCAGTTTCAGATTGGCTGGTTGGGCTGGCTGGCTGGTCGCCGTAGCTGGTTTGGTGGCTGGTTGGACGGGCGGGCTACTGTAACTATTTGGTCAGCCGTGAGCTGGCTAGCAGGCTGGCTGGCTGACTCGCAGGCCTATGAGTCGGTATGACTCGAAAAAGTGACTTTACCACTTTTTTATACCTTTAACGTAGTTCTGATGGAGATTCAGCGTGACTCAGAATGTGACAAGGTTGGCCCTGTGAATTACAGGTACAACTCATTTTTGCTAGCTGAGTGGACTGGAGTTACGTGAAATAAAGTTACCTGCTCAAGGACACAACGCGTCGCCGGGAATCGAACTCACGTCCTTATGATCGTGAGTCGAATATCCTTATCACTAAGCCACGTGCCTTCATCGTTTCTTTAATACACAAAACATCGTAACAATTGTTATATCATTCCAAATAATATTCAATTATGAAAGGGCGAGCTGGCAGAATGGTTAGCACACCGGGGGGGAAATGCTTAGCGGTATTTCGTCTATCTTTACGTTCTCAGCTCAAATGCTGCCGAGGTCGACTTTGCCTTTCATCTTTTTCGGAGTCGGTAAATTAAGAATCAATTACGTACTGGGGTCGATCTAATCGCCTGGGCCCCTCTCCCCATATTTCGGGCCGTGTGCCTAGAGTAGAAAAGAATATTTAATTATGAAAATATATGATTTTTTTAAAAATCGAATGGCGATGAGGGTTCGGTTCATCCGAGTAAAATAGGTTCATATGGCCCTTGAAGGTTCATATAAGATTTTTTTTTTTGGGGGGGGGGGGGCCCATGCAATAAACTAATAAATTGGGGATCCACAATAGTAATTTAAAGGCCCCTGAAAAAACTTTTGCTTTAGATGTAGGTATTTGTATGTGTTGCAAGAAACAGCTAGAGGTCTCTCTCTAAATCAGTGATTCTCAACTAGGGTTCATATAAGATTTTTATGGGGTCAGTACAACAAAATAGCAAATTGAGAATCCACAGAAGTACTTTAAGGGCCCCTGAAAAAATTTCGTTTTACATGTATGTATTGGTGTGTATTGCAAGAAACAGCTAGGTTTCTTTCTCTCACATTTTACATATTTCAACTTACAGAAGTTGAATAGGAATTTTGAAAGAAGTTTCTCTAAAACTAGTTTTTAAACATCGTATAGGTATTAGGATCCACCAGAATGAAATAGTAATCAAAGGGTCCCGAGACAGAAAAAAAAATGGTTGAGAAAACCCTGGTTTAGCTGGGTGGATGGTTTTGCAGAATGCATGGTTAGGCCGGATACGTGTTTGGATTGATTGTCTGGCGGATGGGAAAATGGATGAATGAATGAATGAATGAATGAATGGGTGAATGGATGGTTGAGTGGTATGTCGACTAAATTCACATATTTACACCTAACCATATACAACCTGTGCACGCCACCATCCGCCATACTACGATACTTCACCACCAGCACTCTACGTCACCTTGTCACTGGTTTCTCTTTAACTCAGCCTCCCCCATCTCTATCTTTCTCTCTCTTCCCCTCTCTCCACTACCGCCACACTTTCCATCACAACCACTCAACCACCCCCGCTTTCCTTGCCCCCACTTTCTCTTCTTCCCCCCAAACCTTCTTCCCAGTTTGGTGCCAAGCTGAAAAGCAGAAACTTAACATCGTTCTTCACATGAACGTGTGAAGGAAGACTTAAGCTGTTCAGCAGCAACAAACGTGTGCGTATAGATCCGTGTATGAGTGTATAAACGTGTGTGTGTGTGTGTGAGAGGGAGAGAGAGAAAGATGAGTTAAGAAGCCATGTGTCGGTGTGGGAGCTACAAGTCGGGACTGTGCCGGGTGTTCCGGAATATGTGAAGTACGAGTTTTATGAGCTAGAGGGAAGGTAGTACTCTTAGAAGAGAGGTAGTTGGTTGTAAACGACGGTGTAGAGGCAACAGTAGCAGCAGCAGCAGCAGTAGTAGTAGTATCAGTAGTAGTAGTAGTAGTAGTAGTAGTAGTAGTAGCAGCAACAGTAGGATTATGTTTCTTTTGGGTTGTTTGTCATTCAGTTTATATATTTCCAAATTCCTGAACGGTGCTGCATGTTTCAAAGTATTAATTTATAGGTCGGTGTGTGTGTGTGTGTGTGTGTGTGTATTTGAAGATGTGTATATTTATTTGTAAAAACGTTTCCTGTAAACAAAACGTAAACAAGCATTCGCTACGGGATTTTTTTTCTTGGAGAAAATTTTCTTTATATAGACTTCATGTGTAAAACCACATCAAGCCGGGCGTCAAATGACGACAACGGACTGTCGGTCACCGTGTTTCGACGTCATTTCATCTCCTCAGTGGCAGATACATTCACGGTCATTTGGAGTTACAGTCAAGTGGCGAGAGACAAATACAACCACAACCACACACACAAACACACACACACACACACACACACACATATATATGTATGCACACACACACACACACACACACACACACACACACACACACACACATATATATATATATATATATATATATATATATATATATATATATATATATATATATATATATATATATATATAAATAAGGCAAAGATAAATATGAAAATATCAATAAAGCCTAAGTTTGATGTTAGTTACAATTGTTTCATTGCCACTCCACTTCGAACCACATTACACATAATTGTGTGATAAATTACACAAGATTTGCATAAAATTATGCACAGTTGAAACAGTGAGAATTAGCCCTTCATCGAACGCCTACCAACTCAGCTATCATACATGGTATCATGTGTTTATATATTATTTTAGACAGGGTTTACACTACGTAACATTCCCATCACACCTATTAACTACAATCACTGCGATTTTGGCAACTTCCAGCGGTATTGCTTTCTCTTTGCCGATCACCGTTGATGATCCTGGTTATTTATGCTGCTGCAACAACCAGTTAGATACGGCTGTAATCACTTAGCGATGTAGTATTTACCTTGTTTTACTACTCGCTGATAATTTTTCCTTCGATCACATCTTTAGTCTTTCTCTCACATGCCTCTATTATATCATTCATGATGTATCTTTTCCCGCTTCTTCAATTTTCGTGTTACTGCCTACCTACCCTTCCTAAGTCCAAAAATGTTTATCAAGATACAAACCTATGACATCTCACCTTTACCAGAAACACTGTATATTGTTACACTGATAACATTGTGCTTTGCACACCTCCTTAATTCCTTCATATCTGAGACTCTTCTTTTCATTTACCTATTCCACATTGCCCCTTCTGAGGCATCGTCAACTCAAAAGCACTGCCTTCTTATTACAATATTCTGGGGGAAAAACCAAGTCATTTCTTTAAATTTATTTCCACCTTTCAGGCATTCAGAAAACTTCCTCTCTTCTTTCCTTTGTTTACGCTCCTACGCTGTCCCTTTTTGCTCTTCTTATAGGCAATAAAAGGGTGTAAAGTTTATGTCGAGTCTCATTGCATTGCTATTTCATCGCATCACCGAGTAACCTGACGAATTGGCTTTATATCTTCAGCAGTGGTTCACAAACAAGGTCCATATGACCCTCGGAAGTCTACATAAGATTTTGAGGGGTCCATACAAGTAAAGAAGTAAATTAGGGATCCACAGTTACATTCAAATGGTACATGAAAACTTTCTCGTTTAGATATATTTATTACAACTAACAGCTAGGTATCTATCTTTAATGTTTTACATAGTTTTAACACGTTTCCAGCCACATGTTCTCACGTTTCCAACATGTTCTCAAAGAGAATGAAACGCAAAATGAGAATTTTGAAAGTATCTATAAAATTAGTTTTTAAATACGGAATAGCAATGGAAGTCCACCAGTAATCAATAGGGTCCATATAAAATAAAATAAAATATAAGATAACATTTTTTTTTTAATGGTTTAAAATCCACTGATCTACAGGTATATTGTGTAACGACTGATCTGCGACATGCAAGAATATACTCCAACGAAGAACAGCTTCCAAACTGATGACAATGAGCAATTTCTCCAGCCCCAGCATTTGTTTATTGACAGGAAAAAATCACAAACTAACTGGTTCTTCAGGAATAATCCCAAACTATCTGGTTCCATTTTCAAAAACATACTCTAACCCCAGCTTCCTTTATTCGGCTTTCTCCCATGCATTCATGCACTTTGGTCTCTTAAACCAACTGCTTTACTCGCACCATTCCCTTTTTCACTATAGCAAAATTCTTCGATCAAACTATCTTGGTTGCCTTCGTTAACCTTGCAGAATATTCATTTCTTTCGTATTCGACCCAACCCAGTCCACGTGTTCTGCACTGCACTTATCATCTCCTCAATTTCTAAATATGTTTGCACCACTGAATCTTTACCCACGCTCCATTTACCTCCTACTAGCATTTTAGGTTGGGTTACACGAACAATGAGATCCATAGAACCTTGTTAAAGGCCCATACGGCAGCGGGATTTTTTTCTATTTAAAACTCCTCCGCCAACGGACGACAGCTGGAGTCTGGCAGCAACGCTATACAGCTTAATTGAAGCATAGCGGGAAACGAAGACACTGTAGGTGGTACTTGCTGTATATATGTGTGTGTGTGTGTGTGTGTGTGTGTGTGTGTGTGTGTGTGTGTGTGTGTGTGTGTGTGTGTGTGCTTGTGCGTGTGGTAGTCAATTTTCGGATCGAGCCAAGGAAACTGTGTTCCCATTGGTTTTCAGATTGCTGATACTATCTTCTGTCGCAACAACGAGATTCCAGGTTCCAACCTACAGTACCACATCAGGGGCAAGTGTAGACTACTTTAGTTTTGGGTCGACTGAAACTCTTTGAGCGAAGTTGCCAGACAGCCACACCTGCACCTATATTTGCATATACAGTAATCCCTCGACTATCGCGGGTGTTACGTTCCAAAAAACCCTGCGATAGGTGAACCGCGTTATGGTGAGGGATTACTGTAGATTTATTATTTTTCTGGGTGTGGCTTTGTCATATATATTCATGTATATTATGTGAAGGCACGTGGCCATGTCGCTAGGTCATCATGGGTTCGATTCCCGGACTGAGTGTGACGCGTTGTGTTCTTGAGCAAAACTCTTCATTTTCATGTTGCTCCAGTCCACTCAGCCGCAGATGGGTAACCCTGTGAGAGAATAACCTTCCGATAAGGGAGAATATCGGCCTGTTCACCTCGCGTGCGGGGGTGGGCTGACGTCGTACGATAGCCAAAAAAAAAACAAAACAAGGCGAAGCGCATTGTGGCCAGCGATGCATGACAATATCCGATACCGTGATATACGTGCAGTGCATATAAAAACATGCGTATGTAGTTGCTTTGGTAACTTAAGTCTGATCCAAAAGATAAGGCATTCTGTTAGCTCTCTAAATCCTGCGACGTTCAAATAATAAATACAAACAACACTACTTTCTCTTGAGAAAAATTTAAAAAAAAAGATGAATGAGATGGAAAGAGAGAGGGTGGAGCAAGGGGGAGAGGGCGGGGAGATGATAGAATAAGTATTCGATATAGATGCACTAAATAAACATTTAACAGTCACTATCAAAGCACCTTACATTCACAAAAACACAGACGACAACCTAGTCAATGGGACGTGATATGACGGTGGCGTGGAAATATAGGCTCTTTATTTGTGTCTATGAGTGTCTGAAAAACTAATTAACTCTGATGACATCTCTATAGTGATCTAATCTCATACATCAGCATCTATGGTTTACGAAATCTTGCCAGGCAATAAATCATTCCTGAAACTGTCAGTTTCATGTTATATATCCAAAAAGCAAACTAATAATAATAATAATAATAATTTATTATTATTATTATTCCCAAAGGACTTTCTTTATATACACCTATCATCGAAATGTGAATATGTCATGAAGAAATTTTAACCCATTCAAATACTTTTACGTCTCTTTCTCTCTTTCTCTCTCTCTCTCCTCTTCTTTCCGTCTCTCCTCCCGCTTCTTTCCGTCTCCCCACCATCACCACCTTTCTATCTCTCTCTCTCTCTCTCTCTCTCTCTCTCTCTCTCTCTCTCTCTCTCTCTAACGTGACAGCACGAATTAGAAATTATTTTTTTTACAATCGGATTCTGATATCCTTTGATCTTATTTATCTTCAGTAAAGCATATAATTGTTGTTGTTGTTGTTGCTGGTAGTGGTGGTGGTGGTGTTGGTAGTGCTTAACCCCCTTCTAGTCCCGATCCACAGATCCCTGACAGGCGTCCACTGGCTGGTGTGGTCATACTACAGGAAACGTTTAAAATGTAATTGTACTGTGAAGCGTCAAATTGGCATGATAGGAGAATTGTTAGAACGCATTTCTTCCGGCTCTTTGCCTTCTGGTTTCAAACTCCACTGAGATCAATTTTGCCTTACATCTTTTCGGCTGGTGGGGTGAAGGTGGGGTGATAAAATACTAGTCAAGTACTGAAATAAATAGTATCGATTAACTTAAAGGACCACCTTTGGTCATGAATGACCATGGGATTGCACCTAGAAAATTCCCCTCCAAGGCACAATCCGAGAAAGGTTGAGGAAGACCAGCAGTCGCCCATGCATCCCAACCTACCCTCGCCACATCACTGATGTTATTCAAGGGAAAAGCAAAGGCCGGTGCAGCTTGGCACCAGAGTCCTTTGGGTGCCGGAAAGGGGCTGTAGCGTCACAACACTTTTCTACAGCTGAGTGGACTGGAGCAACGTGAACACAACACGAGCCCAGTCTGGTCAACAAAATCACTACTTCATGATTGTGTGTCCGACGATCTAACTACTTGGCCATGCACCTTCATTGATTAACCACTCTTCATAAAATTGCTGGTTGAAGAAATAATTATTAAGCATGACTACACTGTTCATCAACATAGGGCAAAGTTTTCTCTTTAAGTCGATCAGTTCGACTCTAGTACTTCTATTGAGTCTAATGCTCGTCCGCATCGCTCTAGTCTTACCGAAAAACGATAAGGTGCGGGAAGTAAACAAACTTACACCAGTAGTCAAACAATTAGGGGAAAACACACTCACACATGCGAACCGACGCGTATGTATGTGTGTGTATATATATATGTGTGTGTGTGTGTGTGTGTGTGTGTGTGTGTGTGTCCCACTATTGCTTGACAACCGGTAGTATTCTGTTTACGTCCTCGGAACTTCGCGGTTCTGCAAAAATGCCCGATAGAATAAAAACCAGGCTTTAAAAATAAAACCGGGGATCGATTCATTCGAATAAACTTTCTCCATGACCGCAGTCTAATGACTGAAGCAAGTAAAAGATAAAATATATATATAACGAAAAATTGATTTGTCTGGTAAGTTCGTTTAAATCACACACTGAGAACGATTGAATTGGTGTCTGTAACAGATGAAGCAGAACAGCGCTGAAACTCGTTTCACGGTTCGATTGCATCATTCAGCGCTCAGTTCGATGTCCATAAGGAGAATATCTTCTCCGTGACAATTACTACAGCAGCGAAAGCGTTTCTAAGTTTGAGTGCGCACGAACGTGTTACATAAATAGGAATGATAAATCTACACACATTTACTTTAATCGTCGCTGTATAGTGTGCTTAAAGTGTTTCTAACATAGAGAGTGTAAAACTCTGCAGTCTTTCATTAATGTCACTTCTTTCAACTTTTCCCTGAAGAAAGACTCTTTCCGAAACGTTGGATTTCACTCTCCTCACAGCAAGTTCACTGTACTATTTTTAACGATTTTATTAAATGATACGAGTCTTACCAACGCTGACCGACACAACCCTAATGTGGTCGCTTGAGCCCTACGAACTAGATTACTCTAAGGACCCAACAAAATTTTGAGTTGCATGAAACTCAATCAAACCCTTTTCGATAATAATATACGAAGCAAGTTACTACTAAATGTATTGAGTACCTCCTTTCTTTTCCCACTCACTCGTTTATATACATACACGTAGATTTTATATACGTGTCTGTGTGTGTATATATGCATATATGATTAAAATTGTTTACCATCTTCAGGGATATATCCCAGCACCTATAACAGACATGCATTCAGAATGATAAAACGTAAACGCTGTTCCTTACCTTATTTCCTTATTTTACCCGACCGATGAAACGAAACAAAAACGATAATGATAATAATAATAATAATAATAATGGCTTCACATTTTGCCACAAGGCCAGCAATTTTGGGGAAGTAACTAAGTCGATTACATCGACCCCTCGTGTTCAACTGGTATTTATTTTATCGATACCGGAAGGATGAAAAGCAAAGTCAACTCCGGCGGAATTTGAACTCAGAACGTAAAGATTGAAGAATTACCAATAAGCATTTGCCAGACGGGCTAACGTTTCTGCCAACAATAATAATAATAATAATAATAATAATAATAATAATAATAATAATAATAATAATAATAATAATAATAGTAAAATTAAGAAGTCAAATATTCGATGTACGCTCAGCAACGGCAGTGGTTACAGCAGCAGCAGCAGTTGCCATTGCTAAGATGTGTCGTAATTTTAGGACTTTATCCCTTAGCAATCTACTACTACTACTAGTAGTAGTAGTAGTAGTAGTAGTAGTAGTAGTAGTAGTAGCGGTAGCAAACCCAAATCACAGCTAGTTCTTCTAACTGACCTTGATACAAATAGGGGACTCACTGATGAGGTTTTCCGCCATGAGTGGGGGAGGGGGGAATGTTAGGGAAGGGAAAAATGTTGGGGAAGGGGGGATTTTCACATTTATTTTTTTATTTTATTTTTTTTTATTTTTCTCCTTTCCTCAGTACCTCCCTCATCCCCACTCCTCGCCACCACCACCACTACCACCTATCCACATTTTCTTTTACCGAATCGCTTTACGTCTCTTTCTCACATTAAATGATAGCACACACGGATATAATTAATTAGAGTTTACACAATTGCGAAAGAACTCAAGGAAAGCATGTGGTAGGATGTATAATTGGTTGCAATATGGAAAGCAGAGAAACGACTGTGCTAACGTGTGTATATATGTGTATATATATGCGTGTGTGTGTGAGAGAGAGGTTTTTATCGTTTTTTATAGTTTTATTTTTTCTCTTTTTTTTTACCATAATATGCACCTGCTGTATCATTTGTTTTGTTTCGTTTGGTGTGGTTTTTTTTGTATTTTTATTTTTATTTTTATTTTTTGTTGTATGATTTTTTTTTTCTTCTATTATTTATTCTTTATATTCCCAATTAGGTTCGAACCACGTTCGTCATCACTAATGCCTTTAAGGAGAGCCATATACGTCAGAGCTTCTCATTTTCTACACACCCCACCTCTCTTCCCCCTCCCCCTTCCCTCCCCTCACTCTCTCTCTCTCTCTCTCTCTCTTTCTTTCTACCTGCCTCATTATGAATGAAGTATTTCATATTCAGTTGAAGAATCACTTTGCTCACTTCATTTGCCATGTTGTTCCTTTTTAAGAGAAATCATGAACGCCACAAGCTCCCATTATAACCCCTACCCCTACCTCTGCTTCTATTAAATCTCAAACGACTATTTCCATGTAGAAAACGAAATGAAACGCAATAAACAAACCAATCGCAAATTGTTCCCTGGTGATTCTTCGCTACCGGAGACAATTGTCTCTTCGTTGACCAGTTGTAGGCTTTCTGATAGTTAGATAATTCAGCGAGTGGCTTGGTGGTTAAAATGTAGCACCCACGATCTTAAGACTATGGTTTCAATCCCAGGGCTGGCCGATCCGTTGTATTCTTGAGCTAATTATTCCACATTCCACTCAGCTGAATATGAAATCCACTAATTGCTGAGGAGTTGGTCCTGCGATGGACTGGCGTCCCGTTCTGGGTGGGAATAATAGATCAAGGAACAATTTAGTTTTGGATATTTTAGTTAAGCTCTTTTACGCTACGTGTTCAAATCCTATCAAGGGTTGACCTTACTTTTCATCTTTCAGTTTCGATAAAAATTAGTACCACTCAGCTACAGTGATCCTCACTTCCCTTTTCAAGATAATCCCTGTGGCCCTGGGCCTGTGTAGAATGTCATTATTGGAAAATGTTGTATATGCAATATTTATGATGTCTCGAAAGCGGCGAGCAGGCAGAATCGTTAGCACGCCGGAGAAATTACTTTTCGTCCGTCTTTACGCTCTGAATTCAAATTCCGCCGAGGTCGACTTTGCTTTTCATCTTTTTGGGGTCGATAAAATAAGCACCAGCCGGGCACTGGAGTCAATGTAATCGACTTAATTTTACCCCTCCCCCAAAATTTCTGACCTTATGTCAAAAATTGAAACCAGTATTAATTCAAATAAGGTCAATGGGTTGAGGCACTTCTTTCTGAGTTCAAATCCCGCTATGGGTAACTTCGTCTTTCATCCCCACCAATTTCCCCCGAAATTGCTGGCCTAGTGCCAAAATTTGAAACCAATATTTATCAAGTCTCTCCTTTAATTAATGAAGGTGCATGTTACACTCACGTCTCAAGATCGTAGTTTTGATTCCCGGACCGGACCGGTTTTTGCGTCATTGAGCAAAACACTTTAATTCTCACTACTCCAGTCTACTTAGCTGCAAATGAGATCCAGCAGTAGCTGTCAAGTTGCCGTCCCATTCAGTGAGTAGTGTTATGATCTCCCTTACTAATTCGCCAAAGGAACCGGTGTTTCGACATATTCCCGGACTTTCAAGTCTAGCCAAACAGCTGGCATCCATATATACTTTCACCTAACAAAATCTTTGCTGATCGGTGCTCATATCTGCCAGCCGATATAAAATCGTTGTTTGCGCCGTATACAGAAAAGATCTGGGATGATATATGTGCATATTTATTCTTAATGCGTCTAAGCAGGTTCGGACGCAAAACGTCCTAGTGGCTCTACTGTACGGTAAAAGAGTAAAACTTCTTTCTTTTCTGACGATAGTGTATTCAATCTGGAAAGTGTCCAGAAATTATTCTAACGTCCAACCAAAGCAACGGCATTCAAAACAACTGTTCTCTTATTTCAACCTGGCAAAAGTTTAAGATATATTGACCCGCAACATAACTAATGTTGCCTTACCATTTTCAACCGCCAGCACAAGTCATAGAGAAGTCGCCAGGTGGCAATGCGATCTGTTAGAAATATCAACCAAATACTTTCCAAATTACACTCTACTGTCCAAGAAACAGTTATAGTTGAGAAAATGAAAAGATAATCACCACGAAACTACATGACAGAAACAACCTACGCTATACACAAGAGTCGGCTCATTGGCGCAGAGGTTTCTGGGACAACAGTGTTTCGACATGTGTCTAACCAAGCAGCTGAACTTATTCTGCTGTGACGTACATTAAACAGCCACTAGCATATTCTGCGTCTGAACCTGCCTAAACTTATTGAGTATAGATTTACAAAGATTTGCTCGTTTTGTTTTACGTTTCAAAATAGGCGAAAGTATTGCTGTAGTTTCTTAACCATACGACCCAAACCGGCGCCAAAAGCTTTACCTTTATTAGAAAAAAATATCTCATGCTGTGGTCAGAAATTATTTTCTAAACCAAAAATAAGATCTTGGCGCAACCGTGCAGTTAAATTACGTTCTTACGTTCCCCATACATTCACTTGTATAATAATTCAAGGATTCGCGTTCAAACCACATCGGAGTTAACTTGCCGTTCTATTTCTTTTGGTGCAAATAAAATAACAGCGCCTCTTTCCATAACATGCTTGCAGTCACACAAGTTTTGATAACAGTTGTAATATTGTCTATAAGAAAGGAATGAAATTATACTGTCTCCTTCATCTTATGCGAATTGGTAACCTCGTGCTAGTCTTAGAAACACCGAAGATCACGAAAATACGTTTTTTTATTATTATTATTATTATTATTATTATTATTATTATTATTATTATTATTATTATTATTATTATTATTATCATCATCATCATTTGGTTGTCTGGGGAATCGTTGCGTTTCTTTAAAAATGTATTAATGTCATGTTTTTTTCTCTGTAACTTTAATATTTGGCCAAATGCTTCACATGTCATTTTTCTTTGTACATATTTTCATTCACATATACACACGCAAAAGCACACGCGCGCACACACACACACGCTCATACACACAGACTTATATGTATGTGTGTGTATGTCTTGTGCGTGTGTCTATGTGCATACACTATCAAAAGAATACTCCCAAGACATAAATCAAAACAGCTCGATCCAAATATCGATATATGCAATAGACAGAGTTCTATAGATCTGTCTTTAATACCCAAAGACATGCAAGAGACATATACATGGAGAAAAAACCGAGACTCGAAAATTGTGTCTATTTCAAAGTGCGTGTGCGTATGAATGTATCTAGATAGATAGATAGATAGATAGATAGATAGATAGATAGATAGATAGATAGATAGATAGATAGATAGATAGATGGGTCGAGTGTAAGGGGGTGTACGTCTTTATGTGAGAGAAATAGAGGCTTTTAATCCTAAGACCAAAAAGACCAGTCATTCAATAGAGAACTCGATATATTTCATACCGTAGAGTAAAAAAAAAATTATTTTTCTAAAAGCCATAGGTAGGTGCCAAAGTTTCTCTAAGATGCTGGTCTGAGACGCCTGAAGGAAGAGATTAACATTCACACATTGGTGCCCGTCCATAGCTTTATGACATATATATATATATATAGTAACGGTTGTTCACATGTGCATTTCAGTTTCTCCAAATTTCCTTCTCTGCGTGCCTATTCTATCTTTCCGAAGAAGGCTGAGTCTCCGAAACATTAAAAACACTTGTTTTTCTCCTTTATTTCTGAAATTCGAACCAATGTTGTATACATTTTTTTACCTGGTCGTTGTATTTTTCGTCGCCTTTTCTGTGATATGTGTGTGTGATATATATGTATATGTGTATATATACATATGTGTGTGTACGTATCTTTACATATATAATTATATACATGTGTGTGTATGTATATATATACATATACATGTAATTTTCGTTGCGTCTTAACTTTTTCAATAGTCGTTGACTCTCTTGGCAACAGATGAACTGGGTTGGTAAATCTCCCCTCATTATGTTTTTCAGTGGTTTAAGTGTTCTTACCGGTCTAAGATATGTCGGAGTCTGTTTTTAGCTAAGGAAATCTTTGCCTGTCTCACTGTCAATCTCTGGTGGGATACATACCCTTTTGTTGATGGGTAAGTCTGTAGGGTAGATCCTTGCCATGTCATATGATTTGTTGTTGAGGTTATAGAAGACAAGTTGTAGGGTGCTACTGGTGTTACTATCGTTGTAGTTGTTGTTGTTATAGTTGCTGGCATTGTCGTTGCTAGTGATGGTGATGGTGGTAGTGCTTGTGCTGTGTTCGTTGTGGTTGTTGGTATATATATATATATATATATATATATATATATAATACCTTCAAAGAAGCTTTGTAAATAATCTTTCTGACTCATACAAGAAAATGTCTCTTTCTTTCATATACCAAATACATCATTCAACGTCACTTATATGCTTTGTTTTCTTTGAGATACCCAATAATATACCCAGATGTAAATACCGTAGCTTGCCAACCACAAATGAACACGTATGGGTCGTAGTTACACAATTTGGCTTGGCTACGTTGACATGATTGGGTATTACAAGCTGAAATCTATTTGGAGACGACGCTGACTAAGATTCTTTCAGATCGATATATACTCAGAGAAGGAGGCGGATAATTTTACTTTTGTCTTCGTTTATGGTCGTTTTATGATTTTGGACGAGATTAGAGGAGAGAGAAATGTTGATTTAATTAAAACAATATAGGCTGGTTGTTGACAGTACAGAAGAAAAAATAATGGTCGACGTCATCCATTTTGATGGATAGAGTGTACATATATACGTATACGTATACGTATGTGTGTGTGTGTGTGTGTGTGTGTGTGTGTGTATTGTGTATTATATTAGCTAACAATATTATGGTGTGAAATGTAATGAACCGAAACAAAGCACTCAATAGTGTTAGGTACAGTGATATAATATTTATTTAGAGCTAATGGATTTCGGAACTTTACAGTCATGCATTGTATGTGTATGTGTGTGCACACATATATATAGGTGTATATGTATATATATACACAAACACACACAGAGACTAGGAGTTGCACGAAACAATATATATTTTGTCGGAATCATCCCATTGCATCATACACACACCCACACCCACCCACAATTATGTATGTGAGAATTAACTTTTTCGGAAAGAGTTGAATTTTATTTTCTTCTTTTTCTCTCTGACTCCCTCCCTCTCTCTCTCTCTCTCTCTCTCTCTCTCTCTCTCTCTCTCTCTCTTTCGCTCTCTCTCCCCTCTCTCTCTCTCTCTTTCGCTCTATCTTCCCCCCTCTCTCTCTCTCTCTGGTGGTGGTGGTGGTTTATTCGTACCTTTCAGATCAGTGAAATATATATAGTCATTGATATAAGAACGATTGAATCACTTCCTTAGACTATATTTGAAAAATATCGATGTTCCTGCAGATATTGGACTGCGTATATTCAAGTTGGGAATCAGCCGCATCAATGTCACTCGTCTGGGAGAGCCTGAAAACTAACGTGTACTCTTCTAACTCGTTTAGACCCATCAAATTCCATAAATCTGACCTTATAAAACACTTTCGTTAAAATTGGAATTAATTTGTCTTTACGCATTTTCAGCAAGAAGCTACTCCTTCAAGAATTGTTGTCCTCGAATGACGCATTTAAATTATTGGACAAGAACATATAATTCCTCTCGTTTCAAATACATAAATCCAGTATTTTTTGTTTTGCTTTTTTTTTTTTTTACCGAACATATTTTACCAATATGTTGGATTGGATTGGTTTATATTGTCTATATTCAGTCCACTGCAAGGCAAAGGTTTAAGCATATTCTCTCCCGCCCAATTACGGTCTGGTGAGGAAGCCGTGATCTTGAACTCGAGATCTTACTGGTTTGACGAGCCTACACTGCCACGCTGGCTTCACTTAGCTTTTTATACTCCTACCCAAGAATAGGTAAATCGATTACATCGACACCCAGTGCTCAAACCGAAATTATGAAGGGCTCTGTCAATCTCGGTGGAATTTGAACTCTTAACGTAAAAGTGGACGAAACGCCACAAAGCATTTCGCAGTCAATATGTTACCAATACTTAAATATTTTATTAAAAACGTTTTATTGCTTTCACCTAAACATAAAGCATACACATTATTAATTCATACATAAATAATTTTAACCCCATTTTTAGATCACAAATTCAATTACGTACATATGTAATTTAGAATTATATATTATTCACATTTTTAAAGTGTTATTAATATAATTTTCTTTTATAGATTTGGTCTGGGCTGTTGCAAATCAGAATCAGACAATAGTCAGACAAACGTTTCCATTGAACATTTGGATGGAACTGTTCTTCTTGCTCTTTGATTAAATTTCGCATAACCATTTTAAAGAGTTTTCAAGCTTTTAATTCCAATACTTTCAAGAGTCGTTCAAATTTAATATCATTCAAAAACTCAAAGATCGGAAACCCTGCAAAATTTCTCACCTTTAACTTTTGGGAATATTTTAGAAGGATTCTGAAATCTTGCGTCGACTTAATCATTGCTTTGAGAAAAAATATTTATTAAATCATATCTAATAAGGAGAGATGGTGGAAATGTCTTCTTGGGGCCCCAAACAGAAGGAACAGATTGGGTACTGCTCATTCCCAAGACATATGTTAACTTTAATAGCTATGATGGTTTAATATAGTGGAATGTAGTTGTACGTATGTTCTATAGATATAAGAAACAGTAGTATTTTATAAATCTTGTTTGTCTGAGTATTATCATTCAAATAACTTTGAGATCTCCACAGAGATTCCATTTATAAACATAGCTTTGAATGGTACCAAGCAGCATGTCCATGTTGACATATGTTTCTATTGTGTGGACATCTTGGACAATAAGGAATGCACAGCTTTATATTCCTGTTCTGTAGAATTACTTTATAGTGAATCAACGCAAAGGCGCCAGTCAGATACTCTAGAAGTCTAAGACAAGTTTGTGAAGAATTCATTGATGTCATTGCTATAGCAGAATGGATCATCTAATGTTGCCAATTAAAATTTCACTTTAGAAAGTAAATCACTTTTGTACTTTGATCAAGTAAATTAGCTTTGTTCAGTCAAGAGACGAGAAGGTCGACCTTTTCTGTAGACGGCAATTAGTCTTTACTAAGATTATTTAAACATTCCTGTTTAACACAAATTTTCTTTGGATACTTATTCATTATCTTTAGAAAATCCAGCACCTACACCAATTTTCCCTTCATCACTGTCCATTCCGTTATTTGTAGAAGCTAGTACTTCATTTAACCCGAACTTTCCTGTGAATTAGATGTGATACACGGTATATTTTCTTGGCGTCCATGCATCATATATAAAATATACATTCCTATTTTTTACCAACCACCAGAGTAACTTGAGACTTACGAAAGGAAAGATTTATATAACTCAGAACGTATAAAACAAGGGCAATCTAAAAGTCTGAAAGCAAACTTATGAAAATGCTTGGGACAGACAACGGGTTAAATGGAGAGTGATTTCTATGTTCAAACGCACAATTATGTAGAAGAGTAAATTACATCGCAGACGATACGCAGGACATATTTCCCTGGCGTCCATGCATCATATTTAATACATGTTCCCATTTTTTCAGCTACCAGAGTAACTTGGGATTTATAAAAGGAAAGCTTTATATTACTCAGAACGTAATAAAACAAGGCTCAACTAAAAGTCTGAAAGCAAACTCATAAAAATGCTTTTGATTAGGCAAAGGGTAACGAAAAACGAAATAGGTATTGTTTCATTACGTTGGACAGAATATTGATTTCGTTTATGTAGTTACTCTTCATAAAAAAAAACCCAGTTATGTTAACGCTACAGAAATAGCAGTTAATATGATGATCTTTTCTGTTCTCTCCATATCGTGACTGTGGCAAAAGAAATTGATATTTCTTTGTTGAATCAATAATGTAGCTCGTTTAAACAAACGCAGTGGTGTCCACTTCCCATCTTGGTCACCTAGATATGACAGTCAAAGTATGCTTGTTACTTGCTTGCTTGCCTCATGCTCTTGTTTGATAGGGTTGGGGTCACCCCAGGTTAGTAGTCCCAGAGACATCGTCATGAGTAGAGAGGACCAGGTTCACCAGTGCTCTCAATCATTGGCGGTCTCCGTGCCAGTCCCTCTGCATCCTCCAAGGTGAATTCGAGCCTCTGGCGATCTTCCTTAATCATATCCAGCCATCTGGTGCTGGGCCTGCGATGAGGCCACTTCCAGTCTGCGGGTGCTGTGTCGAATGAGAGTAAAGCCCGGATATGATTTCAAAAGAACCATTTAGGTTGTTCGTTGGTAGTTTTAATTGCAAAAGTATCGCAAACAAGAAGTAGGTGCAGGCATGGTTCTGTGTTTAAGAAGTTCGCTTCGCAACTACACAGCCCGTGGTTCTGAGTTCGATACAACAAGGAGGCATCATAGGCAGATGTCTTCTGCTATAATCCATGGCTAACCAATTCCTCGTGAGTGGATTTGGTGGACGGAACCTGTGTGGAAGACTATCATGTGTACATAGTGTGTGTATGCGTGTTTGAGCGTGTCTGTGCGCGTGACTTAGCGGTTCGACAATAGTGACTGATTGAATAAGTACCAGACTTGAAATAAAAATCATCAACTAGGGTCGATTTGTTCGACAAAACTCTTTCAGAAGGAACCCCCAGTATAGCCGCAGTCCAATGACCGAAACAAGTCAAAAACAAAACAAAAAAAAATTATAATAATAAACAAAAGAATAGATTAACAGAACAAGTTAGAGTAACTTATACATACACAAGGCATTCTTAATCAATAACAAACAATCTACACAAATATTCTAGTCTCAACTCAATACCTACACGTGCCATTGCAAAAACCAGACCGTTATTGAAATTAAAATAAGAAACGTTTTTTCTCGTCTACCCAAAGCCATTCGTGATGGAAAAATCTTCGTCGAACGGCGTTATCAAAAAGTGATCAGCGCAATCATAAAGTATTGGAAATGTATTTTCTCAAATCAAAATTACAGTTCTATTTACGAGCTCAATAATGCTATTAGATTTCTTAAGTACAGCTACAATACTTGAAAGCTATGATCCTTATCAAGAGAAACCTCAAGGCATCTTTAATTCTTCAATAAATTCAAATATATGGTTCTTTATTTTGAAAGATTAATTTAGATAATGTTTTTACCGAAGTATAATCACTTTTGTTTGTATGTTTGTATGTTTTTGCATGTTTGCTTTAATTCTCGTATTTTTGCCGACCAAGTATTCTACTTATTTAAAGACTTTTGCAATATTTTAGTTCTCTCATTGTCAAAATCCAACATCGGAAAAATCTTAGAATTATCTCTAAATAGCTTTTAACCCCTTAGCAATATTACCGCTACGTGTATACACACTCGCATATATACACACATGCATATATACATACATATATATATTTATATTTGTGTGTGTTTGTGTGTGAAAGAGCATGGCCAAGTGGTTAGGATGTTGTGGTGCGCTGTGTTCTTGAGCAAGATACTTCATTTCACGTCGGTCTAGTCCACTCAGCTGTAACTGCGACTGCTTGGCATTCTGTACAGGGGAATTGTTGGCATGCCCGCCTAGCCAGCGGAGTGACGTCATTCAAAAGGTACAACAATGCGATGAAGCACATTGTAACCAGCGGTGTGTAACAACATTCGGTGGTCTGGTTGATACAGTGATATACATACATACTTACATATATACATACATACATACATACATACATACATAATATATGAGAGAGTGAGAAAGAGACAGACAGACAAACAGCGATAGATAGATAGATAGATAGATAGATAGATAGATAGATAGATAGATAGATAGATAGATAGATAGATCGGTAAAGTGATCATAGTAATCTATAATTAGAAAAAGAGGTTAATGATGCGAACAGAGTAAGAATACTTAAAGATTGTTGTGCTCTTACAACATGGAGATAAGTTCGACATTTCTTTCTTCAGAGAAGACTTCTCTGAGGAGACGGAAGTCGTAACATCTGTCCATGGTGAAAAAGACGATTATATATATATATATATATATATATATATATATATATATATATATATAATCCAGAGAATGGATTAAGCGAAGCAGAAAGACACATGTAGACAGAAAGGGTCGCTGAACAGGTCACAGATGTGTGACGAACGATTTTTGGACAATGGACATAAGATAAAATAAGAACAGTAATAAACGAGTGAAGAAGGAATATATAGTGCGTTTTCATTTGCCAAAAAATAAAAAAATAAAAATATCGAGCGCGTTCTGCCTCATCTTCGAAACGCCTAGTTTAGAATAGAGGCAACTGACGAAGGAAAAGTTCCATACGTGGCTCGTCTGTTTTCCTATGTGTTGATTCTGTTGTCCGTAAAAAAAGTCCGTTTTCTTTGTGCTTTGTTTATGTTCCCGTTCCCTTTTTGACGTCCTGTACCCGGATATGCATCTATAAATACATGTAGATGTAGGTATGTACATATATGTATGTATACATGCATATGCTCATATATCATTTGTATTATATATATATATATATATATATATATATATATATACACACACAATTACATATGTGGATACAAAATGCATACTGTTTGTGTATTTTTATGTGTATGTCTTCAAAAAAGAAAACGTTGACAGGGTAAGATGGAAAGAGAGAGAGAGAGAGAGATAGAGAGGGGGAGAGAGAGAGAGAGAGAGAGAGAGAGAGAGAGAGAGAGAGAGAGAGAGAGAGAGAGAGAGAGAGAACGAGGAAGAGAATGAGGCTGAATGAAGAAATGTGGGTACACTGCAGAGAGAAAAATACACTAATTTCGACGACATACTGTATCACAAGACCAAAATGAGAGCATAGACAACATAGCACGTGACAAACAACGAAGAGAGAGAAAAAAAAAATTAACTCTGTTATTTAATTTGTCTGTTACTGATGTTTTCAAGGAACACCACACTTATAATTTGATTTTGATGTTAGTTATTTTACATTGAATATATTTTAATAAATTATTAGGAAATAAAAATAAAATAAAGCTGGTTTATTGTTGACTGAGACGTATAGTGGTTCTGTAAATTTAGTTTTCTAAATATATAAAACCATCAGGATAAGGAAGTGACAACAAACACAGACAGACGGCTGCAATATATAGAGGTATCTATACTGATAAACGAAAGTTATAATGATGGAAGATAAACCATTTTAACGTCGATCTTTTTCCCCCCTCGTACAATAACGATAGTGATAAAAAAATTTTCTGTTGAGTAAATTAATCTTCTATGTAATCCATTGGGGATTTAATCTTTGATGGAAGTTGATCGATATCTAGACAAGATCCAGATCGAAATTATTTATTTTTGTCGAGATAAGTATTGAAAAATAGCGTCTTAAGTATCAAATTTATAAGTATCTGTTAAGACTGCAATAATAAAAATAATGATTTTCTTTGTTATCGTACGTCCATCACTAGGCGATATTTTGTAACAACAATTGAGCTCGCTATGTATGTATATATATATATATGTATGTATGTATATGCGCGCGTGTGTGTGTACAAAATCGCCGCACGAATACTGCAGTATATTTGCTTTACGCGATGTATTTGCATTAAATATGATAGATAGGTGGTTATTTTTATCCGATACTGCTTTGGTTGCATATTATGGATTTTTATTCAGCCGGGCCACGATTCGCAATACCAGTGACTGTTCAATCAGATTTCTAATATCAGTAGTAGAAGACTTTATCTTAGTATTGGCCGTGAGTAAATGCTACCGACAACGGTCATAAATGCGGAAATGTTGCATCTAGTATTCTCCACAACAGCTATTAAGACGATTTTCGTCTGCGTCTGATATATTGTGATTTTTTAACACGGTACGTCCATAAGAGATATAATCACCAGACGAACACCCCAATAAATTTGATTTTCGCAATGTAATTACATTAAGAATAATACAAAGATGGACGTGTGTGTGTGTGTGTGTGAGTAACTTACATTCTAATGACTTAATGGGATGAAAAGCTAGGATGATCTCTGAACCTAGTGGATATATGTTCGGCTTTAGACAGTCGGCAACGAGGGGAACTTGACATATATTGTAAACTGCGACGGCAAGGAAAATCACGATCGATTTATTAGGATTTTGCGTCTGTACTTTACCCAGAATGTGCCATTCTTTGTCTGGCACATGGTGTACTTGCACCAGTTCAAATTAGATAATTAGAACAATTGAGCAGGACGGACTCTGCAGAAACTTACTTCGGTAAACGCAAATACTTTGTGCAGGTAATGCAATAAAAGAAACTTCCTAATACAATTCCACTGAGGTGTACAGAAGCTGTGTCTGTGATCAGGTCGTAGATGTACGACGAACATTCTGAATCCTCAAGAAATAAATTAAGAGTGAATTTAACAGGGGTTTGTGTGTGTGTGTGTGTGTGTGTGTGTGTGTGTGTGTGTGTGTGTGTGTGTGTGTGTGTGTGTGTGTGTGTGTCTGTGTCTGTGTCTGTGTGTCTGTGTGTGTGTGTGTGTGCGTGTGTGTGTGTACTTACATAACTAAAACTGTTTCCTGCGATGTAATTACCGCCTTCTTCTTTAGCTATTTCTGTATTTATTTATCACTGAACGCTTTTATGTCACTCTCTGCGGGAAAGCTCAACATATATAAGGGCGTGTGTGAATATGTGTGTGTCTACGCATGCGCATATATATATAAGCACAAACACATATACATCGAAACACTGTAAAGCAAAAATACATCAAACTCACTGCACTTTCTTCACCTGCAAAGGTGTATCATTCACAAATAGCCATGACTCCACCAACATTTTTGTGATGTTCATAATATACCTTCACGTGAATCCAATTAACATTAATTAATTCCCAAACCAGGTGTTTTAACACCGTGAATTAATGTCTAATATTACGTATGCAATGAGGTGCAGGCGTGGTTATTTGGTAAGAAATTTGCTTTCGAACCATAGTAATCTGAGTTCAGTCCCGCCGCGGGACATTTTCGGCAAGTGTCCTCTACTATAGCCCAGGATGGACGAAAGGTTTGCAGGTGGATTTGATAGACGGAAACTGAAAGAAGCTGTCGTATATAATGTTTGTGTGTGTGTGTATTTGAGCCCCATCACCGATGTTGGCTTGTTTTCTTCCCTCGTCAAAATAAATCGATAGAATACGTACCAGGCTTTTAGAATAAGTACTGGAGTCGATTTTGTCAGACTAAACCCTTCATGGTGGTGCTCCAGTATGACCACCGTCCAGTGACTGAGACAAGTAAAAGATAAGATATTTATGCATAGATACACTAGTAGGTAGATGAGCTGGTGTGTGTATGTGTACGTGCGTGTGTGTGTGTTCCAAAAATATTACTGGAAACAACGGAAAAGTCACACATAGGACGTTGCTAATCCCTCGTCACTTATCGTCAAAAGATCATAACAGTTTCACGCCTTGGACGCATGGCTAAGTGGTTGGCGTATTGTAATTACAATCGCGAGGTCGTAGGTTCGATTTCTGCGTTGGGTGGTGCGTTGTGATTTTGAGCAAAACATTTCATTTTACATTGCTTTGCGATCACTCCGACATCTGACAGGCGGCACA
>NC_142935.1:67049572-67067072 GCF_046866305.1 Octopus bimaculoides
AACCTTAACCCTAACCGACGGAGTGCCACGATATATATATATATATATATATATATATATATATATATATATATATATATATATATATATATATATGTCTGTGCATCCGTTTTGTGTATAGATTTGTCGTTGACCACCGCTTGACAACCGGTGGTAATTTGTTTACGTCCCCTGTAACCAGCCCTTCAACAAAAATAGGCCGACAGTATAAGTACAAGGCTTTATAAACATATGTTCTGGGTCGATTTGTTCGATAAAATACTTCTAGGCAGTGCCCCAGCATGGCTGCAGTCCAATGACAAAATGGAAATGGCTTTGCTCCCGGAGAATGGTGAGAGAGACTTCCTAGAACAGCCACTCTGACTGACGGGGACTCACACTTGCAGATAGCCACCTCTGCCCCGATAGCAACGAGTAGGGATCTAGTCCCGGAGCCAAGAACGTCAGAAGTTTCTATTGTCACAGGCAGTACGATACTTTGACATAGCGAAGCTCGGAGTGGCAGTCACACACGCACGGTTGCTGCTGGATAAGGTACCGCAGCATGTGACTGGATAAGGTCGCCACCACGGAACGGGAAAATTGTCATGCCGTCCGGCTACTTACCTTTCTTTCTGTCCATCCCTGCTGGCTCGAGCTGGGAGGGAAGCCTGCAGCGTCTAGGCCATGCCTTATGACCTCATTGAGAGCAGCATGGCATGGAAGGCGGCCAGCACAATCACGGCATGTCAGTGGGTGGAGGCCAAAAGAATCCACAATGGATCCACAGCAGCATTGGTGAGGCTCACAGATCCGTAGGAAATACCGATGCAGAAACTAGCTATCCAGCTGCGTACCCATCGAGAGTGGTGGCACTGCATTGAACCAGGCACCACTGTGACGCTGGGAGGCTAAACGAAAACATACCAGACAATGCTGGTCAAGACGTGCACCAGCTTACTGGAGATCATGGTGCCCTGGATGGCATCCGGTTTGTTTTGGGGTAGGGACCGGGCTTCCACAAAGGGGGAGATGAGGTGGACGTCCGCAGGGCGGAAACCGAGCTGACCTTGTCATAAAAATACGATAAAGATAATTTTAGCGTTAATTCAAATAACACTAGAAAGAGATGAACGAACTTAATCCGACAGCTTAATGAATAAAATATAAAATATTAGAACGAAGGCAGCAATAATATAGACATGAACGGAGCAATTTATAAATAAATTTCCCACAAACGGAGATTGCGATCCCCTTTTCATTTCCAACATTAACCAGATTAATTCACTCATGTTGCTAATACTCTCTCAAAAGATATAAACACCGTGTCATCTAATTTCAGAAGCAGTGTAAACATGAAGCGTTGCGTCTAATAGAAGAAATTTTATTTTGGTGTTGAGGTGCGAAAAGAAGGCGAGAAGAAAAGTGGGGGTGTCAGTGTTGATGTGTATATTTTCTCCCAGTCTGGCTAGATGAGTAAGGAAATCATATCTTCTGTTATTTATGTTATGGCTGGTGAAGGTAATATCTCAAAGAACGGTAACATATAAATATATACAGGTGAAAGAGCTAACTCATCATATTGCAATTATGTCTGCATTGAGAGAATCGCTTCTCTGAGAGCGGAGAAAGTCCGAGAGTAACTTAAAACAGAGAAAAACAGTGAAGCTATTTTGGAAACAGGAGTGAATTAATTGTATTTGACGAAAGGAAGATATACGTGCATACACACATACACACACACATTTATAGTGTGTGTGTGTGTGTGTGTGTGTGTGTGTGTGTGTGTGTGTGTGTGTATAGCGTTCGCTCTAATGTGGTTGGAGAAAGAAGCATCAGGTTGTACTGGCGAGATTCCACCATTAAATAATCGAGGTGAAATTGTTTGTGGATGACGAAAGATTTGTGATGGTGAAGAAGAAGAAGAAGAAGAAGAAGAAGAAGAAGAAGAAGAAGAAGAAGAAGAAGAAGAAGAAGAAGAAGAAGAAGAAGAAGAAGAAGAAGAAGAAGAAGAAGAAGAAGAAGAAGAAGGACGACGACAACAACCACCACAAGTATCTAAATGTCTGAGATGGGCTGGGTTAAGCGATTAAAGACGTTGAGCGCAAACATAAAGCTTCTTCGTTCGAATCCAATAAGACACCTGATGACGACCGGCGATCGAAACGCGGTGTAAATATATAAATATTGTAAACATATATTCTAAAGATGCAACCTGGTCGAATGGCTTAGAAGATCGTTTCGCAATCACGAGATAACGGGTTCGAATCTCATTAAGTGATATCTTGATCAAAGGTTTTTACCTCAGTCTTAGGTCAACCCAAGTGTTATGACCGAATGTAAGCCGTGAAGAAGCCCGTCGGGTAGATTCGGGTGGATTGTACCTGTAATTTTAATGGTCTAGCCTTGTCCCATTGTGTCATGCTGATTCATTAAGGCTACAGGTGCCTGTGAGATTAAATGAACAGGTAGGTTAGTTGATTGAGCAACTGAATATTCGTGGTCGAAACTGACGAAGATCCATTACTTATATTCAGCATATGAGATTAAAAGTAAAAAAAAAAAAAAAAAAGATGGTAATCGAAGAATAGTTAACAGAAAAATGATAGCTTAATCAGAGACCATCTTGTGAGCTTTTAACTGAGCCTCTAAAATTAATAATAATAATAATAATGATAATTCTTCCTACTATAGGCACACGACCAGCAATTTTGAGGGGAGGAGGAACATGATTACATCGATCCCAGTGTTCAACAGGTACTTATTTTACTGACGCCGAAAGAATGAAAAGCAAAGTCAACCTTCGTTACTTTATTTTATCGACGCCGGAGGAATGAAAGGGCGAAACTAACTCAGCAAGATTTGAACTCAGAACGTAAAACAGCGGATATAAAGACGTTTATTTCCAGACTCGCTAATGTTTCTGCCATTCCGCCACCGTGTATGATAGCTTCTGATTAAAGCACAAGGCCAACATTTTTTAAGTAAGGGGTGGTGAAATTAATCGATACCATCTATAAATATTTGGTTGGTATTTTTTATTTTATCGAACAAGAAAGGACGAAGGGCAGAGTTGACCTTGGCAGGATTTGAAACCGGGACAAAAAGAGCCGGAAGAAATACGCATGGCATTTCATCCGACGCTCAAACGATTGTATCAGCTCGCAGCTTTTGTAATAATAACAAAAGACATCCCCGCCTCCGCTTTTGTCTTCCTTTTTATCATCATGCCAAACGCAGATATATATATATATATATATATATATATATATATATATATATATATATATATATATATATATATATATATGTATGTATGTATGTATGTATGTAGTCGGCACCAATACCACCGTCAGCTTTTTGCAGAATAAGTGGAAGAATGAGTATGAGAAAGAAAGTGGCAAAGAACCAGAGTGTGAAAGAAAAAGAGAGAAAAATGAGATATTGCCAAAATATCAAAGATTAAACGATATGAAAATGATATTGGCCATTTATGGCAAGAAATACTGTTGTTGTAGTTGTAGTTGTGTGGTGTGGTGTGGGATGAGGTGGAGGTGGGGGAGAATGTAAAATGAAAGAGGTGGTTAGAGGGAGAGAAGATTCACAGCAAGTGCCTGTCCGTTGCTAAGCAACAAATCCTCACGCATTTATGCGTTGCTAATCAACAAGCTTAAGATTCCTGATTCCTTTTTACAGTCATATCAATATTACATTACATTAGATAGATAGATAGATAGATAGATAGATAGATAGATAGATAGATAGATAGATAGATAGATATGATCTTTCATTGCTGGTTTCTGGGCTGTTCTATCAATGAAAACATGGACGGTTCACATAAATTCTTACATTCTTTGACATACATGCACATAAAACTAGACTTCAATCGACACCCTGCTTAACACCCCTACTGGTACCGGGTCACTGAGTGCCTTTAACGAAGTTCATTGCGTTGTAAACATTGAAACTGAGACGTTCAACTCCGCAGTCACGTGTTTCCGGCTTCGATGTCTTCGTTCATAACCTCGGTTTGGGCGCATTTGATTTGAATGAAATTTAGCAGATAGAAGCTGTGTGTGTGTGTGTGTGTGTGTGTGTGTGTGTGTGTGTGTGTGTGTGTGTGTGTGTGTGTGTGTGTGTGTGTGTGTTGTAATCATATAATACGTCCAAGAGAAAAATCAAGTGGTAGCCATGGCTGGAAATTCTTTGATCATAAGATGGATTCCTCGAGCTCAACAACTGGCACTCCGTCGGTTACGACGACGATTGTTCTAGTTGATCCGATCAGTGGAACAGCCTGCATGTGAAATTAACATGCGAGTGGCTGAGCGCTCCACAGACACGCGTACCCTGAACGTAGTTCTCAGGAATATTCAGGGTGACACAGAATGTAACAAGGTTGGCCCTTTGAAATACAGGTACTACTCATTTTCCTCAACTGAGTTGACTGCAGCATTGTGAAATAAAGTGTCTTGCTGAAGGACACAACGAGTTGCGGGGAATTGAACTCACGACCTTACGATCGTGAGCCGAATACCCTAACCCAATGGTTCCTAAGGGCCTCTAAAGTTTTCTTTCTCTAACATTTTACATAGTCCGACCTACACAAGTTTATATGTATAAAACAAAATAGGAATTTTGAAAGAAGTTTCTGTGCCCACGGGCATATGGCGTAGTGGTTAAGAGCGCGGGTTACTAACCCCATGATTCCGAGTTCGATTTCAAGCAACGATCGTTCTTTTTTTTGTTTTTTTTTTAAAGCCAGGTACCTATTTAATAATATTATGGACTCTCCTGACGTTAGACGACGTATGAGGCCAGTTCTTCAATCAGATCGACATTGCATGCACGGGTGCGCCGAACGCAGCGCAGCGCCTGGATTGGGGAACGAACTCATGATCTCGCAACCATGAATGCAACACCCTAACCACTAAGCCATTCGCCTCCACAACACACACACACACACACACACACACACACACACACACACACACACACACACACACGATGGGCTTACTTCAGTTTCTGTCCACAAAATCCACTCACAAGGTTTTGATCGGCCCGAGGCAAGAATAATAGACGCAGTGGGATTGAACCCAGAACCATGTGGTTACTACAGACACATCTGCATCTGCATGCTCAGGATATTGTCACATTTTGTTCTTAAAGTTTATATATATATATATATATATATATATATATATATATATATATATATATATATAGGCGCAGGCGTGACTGTGTGGTAAGGAGTTTGGGAGCTTGCTTCCCAACCACAGAGTTTCGGGTTCAGTCCCATTGCGTGGTACCTTGGGCAAGTGTTTTCTACCATAACCTCGGGCCGACCAAAGCCTTGTGACTGGATTTGGTAGACGCAAATTGAAAGAAGCCCGTCGTGTATATATATATATATATATATATATATATATACACGACGGGCTTCTTTCAGTTTCCGTATATCTATATGCTTGTGTGTGTGTGTGTGTGTGTGTGTGTGTGTGTGTGTGAGTCCCACCACCAGATAACAACTGGTGTTGTAGTGTTTAGGTCCCCGAAACTTAGCGGTTCGACAAAAGACATCGATAGAATAAGTGCCAGGCTTTAAAAAATATATGACTGGGCTCGATTCATTCGAGTAGAAATAGTTCAAGGCGATGCCCCAGCATGGCAGCTGTCTATTCACTGAAACAAGTTAGAGAAAAAAATGAAAGGTAAAAGTGTGTGTGTGTGTGTGTGTGTGTGTGTGTGTGTTTGTGTGTGTGTGTATACACACACATACATATACATGCATATATATATATATATATATATATATATATATATATATACATATATACATACATACATACATACACACAAACATATACACGCATACAAACATATCCTACTTCTACAACATACATACACATACATGCACAGTCTACACACACCACGAGTTACAAGCTTGAACAAGTCTATCAATCAAAGTACTACAGCATAGACGTTAACCCAGTGACACACTTTCTATGATATTGCCTTTTACAAGAATTTCCAGGCAATTAAATTCCACCAATCGTGTTCTTACCAAACATTTAATAGAATTAAGGTTTAGCAAAACGATTTTGTCATGCCGCATCCGTGTCTTTCCAACTACGTATTAACACATACATATATACACAAATACGTGTATTTGTGTGTGTATATATATATATCTATATCCAATTAAACCACATATATTCTTACACATACACACGCGTACACATATATATGTTATATACGTATGATGCATACATACTTAAATACATACACACGCACGCACGCGCGCGCACACACACATATATATACATGTATATCTGTATGTGCATATATGTTTGAATAAATGTGTGTGTGTATATATATATATATAGATATATATATATATATATTCACCTAGACGTATATGCATATATATAATTATGCATAATTATTTATGTATGTATACACATGTGTGTGTGTACATATCTAACGAATTAAATACATATTTGGATGTATTTGTGTGTGTGTCTGTGTGTGTATGTGTATACAAAATCAAGGATAGAGATACGCATACTTATAGAAGTATAAATGTGTGAGCGTGTATGTGTGTATGCGTGTATGTGTGTGTGTGTGTGTGTGTGTGTGTGTGTGTGTGTGTGTGTGTGTGTGTGTGTGTATGCAGCAGGATGTCAGCCAAAATCTCATAGACATATCGGTGTGTACACACACTCGAACAGAATGAAACACATCCAATCAGAGAGACACACCAGAGATTTCATGTTTGTTTCTATACATATGATCACACACAAACATACACACACATCCACACACACACACGCACACATCCACACACACACACACACGCACACATCCACACACACACACACACCCACATATCTTCTGCCTGATCGATAGACATTAGTTATAAACATTAAAGGATGAGAAGATATCTATCTGTCTACGCACCATATACACATCCTGGCCTACGCAGTCTCAAATTCACAAATGAACACACACGCACACACACACACATACACACACATTTTTATATACACGCACGCACAAAGGCATGTAGATATATATGTCTTTATGTATTTAATGTATGTGTATACATATATATATATATATATATATATATATATATACGCACACATACACCCATAAGCACTATGCATACACACATACACATGTAAAGCATATCCAATATATATATATATATATATATATATATATATCCAACATTTATATATATATCTACTGGATACATATATATATATATATCCACACGTGTGTCTATATGTCTATATGTATGTATGTATGTATGTATGTATGTACGTGCGTGTGTATTTGTGTGCGCGTGCGCGATTTTCTTTCTTGTTTAATGTTTATAACTAATGTATATCGACCGGTGTTTGGCAGTATTTATTCACATTTTTATACGCTGCAATGGTTAATCGAGGCATTTAATTTACGCCAAAGTGAGCCACTAAATTTATTGTTAATATTAACACCCTTAATTCTCACCCGCTTAACGCACCAACCCTTCGTTTTATTTTGTCGACTTAAAACACGTATATGTTCGTAATGGCGTGTGTAACGCGTGGATGTTTGTACGTTCGTATGTACGGAAGTACATACGTATTATATGACATCCGTACATCCTTATATACAGGCAAATCATTATGCGTGTGTGTGTGTGTGTGTGTGCGTGTGTGCGTGTGTGTGTGTGTGTGTGTGTGTGTGTGTGTGTGTGTGTGTGTGTGAAATTATATGGAGTACGTGTATGTCATTAAACACTTTGCATACGAATTTATATACAAACAGAAGAAATGGGTTCCTAAATAAGCATCATATATATAAATATATATATATATATATATATATATATATATATATATATATATATATATATATATATATATATATATATATATATATATATATATATATATACATACATGCATATATATATATATATATATATATATATATATATGTATGTATATATATATATTTATATGCATGTATGTATATATATATATGTATTTATATATATCATGCTTATATATATATATATATATATATATATATATATATATATATATATATATACACATATATATATGCATATATATATATATATATATATATATATATATATATATATATATATATATATATATATATACACACATATATATGCATATATATATATATATATATATATATATATATATATATATATACATACATACATACATATATATATATGTGTGTGTGTGTGTGTGTTTACTCATATGCACATATGTAAAACAGCCATATATATATTTGAGTCCGTACACATACATATGTTTGCGCATATAAATATATATATATAATATGCACCATTTATATACGTATATCATGCATACATACACACATGCATACATACACACACATATACACATACCCATATACACACATACTGATAAATGTCGACATATTTACCTACATATTGAACTACAATATACGAGAGTAAATTTTTATATACAGATGCAATCTTACAAAAAGATTTTAAGGAATTTCATCACGATACAGCCACTCACACACATAAATACATGGACACACACTCACACACACACACACACTCACACACACACACACACACACACACACACACACACACACACACACACACACACACACATTGACCAATGTCATGTCTTATATCATAAAAGTATTTGAGCGAATAATTTACTTTCTGATGAGCAAACAATTTTTCCAATTTCAACAAAAATGGCTGACGATGTGACAGTAACCGCTAAAACATGGTTTCTGGCTTCTACACTAAATTTGATGATATTATAAATATTTGGAGAGCAGTCTCCAATATATCTTGACGTCAGCAAGGCTTTTGATAGATTTAACCACAGCATATTGTTGACGAAAATTGAAAACCGTGGAAAACTGTTTCAGTGGATTAGGTTTTTTTCAGTAAGAAGAATCCAGCATGTTTTTATTGATGAAATTTACTCAAGCTCAAATATTATTTAGTGATGACCCCCACCCCCTGCGCTCCTATTTTCATCCCTCATCATATTTTACACAAGCGGCATCATAAATATTAATCACTTCGAAAATCAAAATATTCACAGGCGATTCTAAGCTTCAGAAACATATCAACAGTGGATGTGTTGACTAAATAACACTCCAGTCTATTAAAACTCAACGCAGTAATTCAATGGGCAAAACAAAACAACACGGCTGAAAGAGAGAAAAACTGAGATCACCATGTTGGAAAATAAGACGTATTTAAGCAGCCAAATTCTCTTGCCTGCAGCAGATTGGCATTCCGTTCAGGTGTGGAATGAGTCTTGCTCTCTCAGATATTTAAACGTTTCCAAAATCCGACGTCGTGAGCTTGTAAAAGCTTTTAGGAGCCTGTAGGAGGCTGTAAGTAGCATGGGGTATCTTGTAGGAGCCTGTTGGCTCGTGGCAGACATGTTACAACGGCCCCAGAATTAAGGACAAAGTTGAAACAGAAAATTTAATTAGAAGTGATTTCTAATTAACATTTCACTTTTCGATTCATTAAAATTAATTTCTTCCTGTCGCTTCCAACCCTTGAAAACCGTTTCTTCCATATGTTTACATAGTAGCTTTGATTTTGGTTCTCTTTGGCTTTCATAGACTAATTCACACATGTCAATCATCTGTTAAATAAATAATCTGTATGCAATTTAAGTGCGACTTCAAAACAAAATAGATATACACAACATCTAAACAAACATACATTATATATATATATATATATATATATATTATCTTCGAAACGTAGAGTTAGAATAGAGGCAGCTGATGAATAATTCCAAGTGGCTTTCTGTTTTCCTATGTGTTCGTTCCGTTGTCTGTAGTTCATTGTTCTAACGTCCTGTACCCTGATATGCATCTATATACACATGTAGATGAAAGTATATACATATATGTGTGTATACATGCATATATATTTTTTGTATTATATATATATATATATATATATATATATATACACACATTATATATATACCAGAGTAATCACATAAATGCGAAACAAGGTGGAAAAAATAGTACTCGAATACCAGAGGTATATATATAGATATAGATAGATGTGTGTGCGTGTGTGTTTTATTCTTTTACTTGTTTCAGTCATCTGACTACAGCCATGCTGGAGCACCGCCTTTAATCGAACAAATCGACTCCAGAATTCATTCTTTGTCATTCTAACGGTCTCTTTTGCCGAACCTTACAGGGACGTAAACATCGGTTGTCAAGCGATGGTGTCAGGGACAAACACAGACACGCAAATACATACATACATACTTACATACATACATACATACATACATAAATACATACATATGGATGGATGGATGGATAGATAGATAGATAGATAGATAGATAGATAGATAGATAGATAGATAGATAGATAGATAGATAGACATTCTCACACGGATATTACACAAGCACTCGTGTGTAATATAGCATCGTAGCATACAGTATGTATTGCACCGTAATATTTGAAGTCAGTTCGATTGTATTGATCATAGCACGGAGTGAAAATTTTATTTTAAAGGAATCGGATATTTAAGCGCAAAAATTTGATAAATTGTAGATTTCCGTCTGGATCGTAGTCCGAGAGTTATACTTTAATCGCATAATATAATTTGATTAAAGTTAGCTAATAAGAGTTTGTTGGTGTGTCTACACAGGAGAAAATTCAAGACTTTCTGTTCAAGTGATTGTTTGAAGTTTTAATCATATTTTTTTTTTTTTTTTTTAAGAAAAGAACACTGCTCTTGTGTAACATTATAGGCTGCCAACTTGGTTCAGGGTATCTCGTAAAAATGTTAAAACATTTATTCTGTCATTTTGTAAGTGTTAAGTATGTGCGCGAGAACGTATGTTTAATAAAGTGCTGCTGTGACGTTTCATTTATGTCACGGCCAGCATTTTATATCGCACAAGGAAATGGTCTACTGTGAGTTCGACATTTCGGCTCAGTTACCTTTGTCAGAACGTCTGATGAAGACAACTATACCGAATCTTCGAACTTATCGTGAATGTTTTTCTTAAAGAAAGAAAATAAAGCCTCTTTAAAAGTATTGAACGACTGTTCAATTAATATTTGACCGATTTACTTATGTATAACAATACATAAAGACAAACAATTTTACATACATACATACATACATACGTACATACATACATACATGATAACGATTTGCAAACAAGCAAACTGGTTTGTGTAAGCGCACTCGACGTACACACTCATGTGAAGATGCTCGGAAACTCACATTCTCTTTCTCTCTTTCTCTCTCTCTCTCTCTCTCTCTCTCTCTCTCTCTCTCTCTCTCTCTCTCTCTCTCTCTCTCTCCCTCTCTTTCTCTCTCTTTTTCACACACAATTACACATGTAGACATACTTTACTAGGTGTGTATATAATTATGATGTTACTTGTATTTAACATGTGTCTTGAAATTCGATGTTCCTTGTAGAACGTGTGTGTATGTGTGTGTGTGTTTGGGTACATGGATAGGTGGGTATGTGCGTGCGTGCGTGTGTGTGCGTGCTGGTAGATATGTAAGCTATCTGTTTTGAAATGAAATCTTATACAAAATACTTCACCAACCTAAAGATGTTATAATTAGGAAGCGAAATCTGTAAACTATTATTCCTGTGGTAGAATTTAGTTTAACGGGTGAGGCTCGGACTAAATTCTATTTATCTGCATGTCTGTCTGTCAGTCGGTCTGTTTGTTGGTCTGTCTGTCTCTCAGTACATCTGTCTGTTAGTCTGTCCATACATGTGATCTGCCTTTCTCTGGGTATCTGTTTATCTGTTCCTGTTTCTATATATTTTCTTGTTCTATTGACATTTCCCTGTTTCATTGGTCCACGGCAGTGGTTCTTAACCGGGGTCCATATAGCCCCTAAAGATCCCATATAAGATTTTGGTGGGATCCTTGCTATAAAATACTAAATTGGGGATCCAAAATAGTATTTTTAGGATCCTTGAAAACATTTTGGTTTAGATTAATGTATTGGTATACATTGCAAGAAACAGCCAGGTTTCTTTCCCTAACATTTTACGTAGTTCAACCTAAACAAGTTATTGTGCGGAAAACAAACTAGGATTTCAAAGAACTTTCTATAAAACTAGTTTTTAAACATCGAACAACTATGGAGGTCCACTGCAATCAAATAGTTATTAAAAGGGTCTATACGTGAAAAATGATTGAGAAGCCCTGGTCTACAGACATGAGCAGATTTTTATTCAGTTCTAGCATTCAAACCGCTTCTGTGCGCGCAGTCGCGTAGTATGAGGGTTGCCAGTAAAGGCCCTAACCTGTGGACTTTAAAGCAATGTTGTGTCAGCAGTATTATAACACCACCATCCTCCAGGTAAATCAGTGCACCGAGTCCCTTATAATGTCAATCTATTACCAGCAAATCACAGCATATATAAATTAGAATTTGGACCCTGAGACCCGTGAGACTGCCCAGTGTGCCTCGTGATTTAAGGTGGCACTGAAACAGGAGGAAGAAGACGGGTTTCCGCTTTACCATGCACCAATAATCCACGTTTTTTGCTGCTTCGCTTTTCAGCGACTTCGGCTCACCTCATCGGTCGTGGATAAACATCGGTGGCGAAGAGGAGAGAATGAGGGGAGAGACTTACATGAAGTCGGAGGCAACTGCTTGTTTTCGTCAACAAAATCTTCCTAAAGACTGCATATGCACGTGAAAAAGAATAGTTAACATTTAATCGACGGAGGCCCTACCGTCCTCGATGTAGACCTATAATCGAAGGTTTTCCAACCGTGACCGTTCCGTCATGTTTTAAACATAGTCAATCAAGGAATACATTATACAAAATATCCTTCCTTCTTACTGTAACCGTTCTTGTTCAATCTCTATCATTTAAGTAGACCTGCAATCAAAGAATTCCCAGCTGTGACCATTCCGTCATTTTTAGGCATAGTGTATCTAGGAATACATTATCTGATGTCCTTTATTCTTCTCCTGTTTATCATTGTTACTTAGTCTCCATCATTTAAGTAAACTTTTAATGAAAGATGTTCTAGTTTGTATCTATATCGTATATTATTCTGACAGTGTATAATTTGAGGGAGGTTCGGCTGCTATTTCTAATATGTCGGACACCCACGTAGGAGTATTTTCTATTGACCTGTGCCCCTTATTTGTTCGACATACTGATGCAAGATTATTAAATGGCAGAGGTTTTTTTTACTTCGATGACCTTCTGACGAGTTACAAATGTTACGGTCTACATCTTGGCAAAGCTTTTTCTTGTTGTTGTTGTTGCTGGTGCTGTAGCTGTTGTTGTTGTTGTTTAACCGCAGGTCAGACCTGATCAAGAAGCAGAACTAAAATCAAAGGCGTTTCTGTGCGGAAGAAGAAGAACAACAACAACAGCAGGAGCAGCAAATACGTTTTGAGAAATCAGGTCACAAATCTGAGGCGCCTTTTATTTGTAACATCTTGCAAAATGAAAGTTAACCTCAATACTTAAACTTATATGTGAGTGCATATATGTGTATGCCTATGTGTGTGTGTGTGTGTGTGTGAGTATGTATATGTATGTGTGTGTCTTTCTTTATATATATATATATGTGTGTGTGTGTGTGTGTGTATGTGTGTAATATGTATGTATATGTATGTATATATGTATGTGTATGTATATATGTATATGTGTGTAATATATATGTATCTACGTATGTATAGATGTGTATATAATATATATATATGTATGTATATGCCTGTATATGTATGTATATGTGTATGTATATATATATATATATATATATATATATATATATATATATATATATATATATATATATATATGTATGTGTATGTATATGCATATATATGAATATATATAACATATGTATGTATATGAATATATATATATATAACATATGTATGTATATGATTATATATACAACATATATATACAACATATATATATATATATATGTATGTATGTATGTATGTGTATGTATATGCATATATATGAATATATATAACATATGTATGTATATGAATATATATATAACATATGTATGTATATGATTATATATATACAACATATATATACAACATATATATACAACATATATATATATATATATATATATATATATATATATATATGTATGTATGTATGTATGTATGTATGTATGTATGTATGTACGTACACGATATTTTCAAGGGTGCTTTTCCCATTTTATGGCTGTTCCACATAGCTGCAAATCACATGACCACATCCCACACATGTTGAATAAGCTACAACAGAAATAATAGTGGATGATGGAGCGAGAGGGATGATAGGTTGGGGTGGGGCTATGTGTGGAGGGTGATGGGCAACGATTTTCAGAACTCCTGTCCTCATTCACCATAAATCCCACGCGTGCAGCGTAGCATAGCAATTTTAATGTTTGCAGATAGCAAAGAGATCATATTTATGATTAAATGCTGATATATTTACCTTCTTGATAAGTAGTACTTCGGTGTCCAATGACGACAACGCCTGTGTTCTCAGTGATGAGCGCGCACGTGACTCTGCAGTCCAAAGCTGGAAGCACACTGGCGTCCACGGATGTCACAGCGATAGTCTGTTGACTGGGTTGAGGCAGACGATGCCCTGTGACGACTTTCTCTTGCAGTATCGAGACACTGTCGCCGGTCCTTTTCGAAGGCATCTGCCGCTCGTGAGGTGAGAGACCGCCGCACCGATTTGTCCGCGGCAGAGGCTTCATACATACATACATACATACATACATACATACATGCATACATACATGCATACATACATGCATACATACATACATACATACATGCAGTGGTTCTCATGGCTTCTGATCTTAACTGATTGGAAGTGTTATCATGTACATTGGTATAAAAGATGGGCTACAGCAAATATTCTGCTCAATACCACAGATTTGCTTGTCATTTGTTTGACCTTAACCAGTTGAGCATGTCCCTTGGTGGCTGACGATATGCGCATCTCTGATCACGAGCGGAAGTAGTGGGGGAGCATCATAGCCATGCGTTGAGTGGAATTTGTTCAACCCCTGTATGCATGTATAAACGTATGTGTGTATGTATGTATGTATGTATGTATGTATGTATGTATGTATGTATGTTTGTATGTATATATGTATATACGAGTGTGCGTGTGTGTGTGTGTGTTTGTGCGTACACACAATATTTGTGTGCATATAAATACACGCCTACTTACATACAATTATTTATATATTTATGTATACATGTATGTACGATTGTTTCTGTGTATATCTTGGATAATTTTGTGTTTGTTTGTTTGCTTGTTGCTGTTTTTCTGTAAAAGAAATCTACCAATTAAACGAATAATTAAATGGTACAAAGCGTTTTGTCACTTATGCCAGATGCAACAATTTCTTGGGCTGTGTCAAGCTGCGTTATTACACAGCGAAGCGACTCTGCACACTGTGTGCCTATAAAAATCCTTTTGGTATGCGACCTTGGCCACGCTTTTAATATTTATCATATATATATATATATATGTATATATTTCCCATCACCTCTTTTAAGGATATATCATTTGTCACTTCAAGAAATTGTATCAACATTGTTCGGCTTGGTGTATTTAATAATCGTTTTTTATTGAGTGAAAGTTTGTAAGAGCGTAAATGAAGAAGTTTGTGTAAGTTTGGATTATATGTTGTAGAGACAAAAAGTGATGTAAAATTATTTAGTCTTGTTGCCGCAGGTTTACCTTCCCAACACGAGCCAGTGAGACTAGACTGAGAGGACAGTAAGAGGTCTGGCAGTAAGACAGTCTTTTTCCGTCCCGTGGTGATAGGGCTAAACCGAGAGGACGGTAAAAGACCTGACAGTATGACAGTTTTCCAGTTTCGTGGCAATAGGCTCTTCATCTGGGATGCCACATGATGTGACAACCTGCTCCAGCGGCAACTTGGGTGTGTTCAGCTACCAGCCCAGACTCCGCTGCTCGACAATCTGAGAAAGTATCGGGCGCTCTCTGACAGGTTTATGGCGGAGCCTGTGGCAGTTCAGACTTCCGGTTTTTTCGGTCCCTGGGTCAAATCCCTGCTCACTTCTATCGGGTTGGAAATGGTTGTCTGCAAGTGCTAGTCTCGTGAGCAATGGCAGCTCGTGTATAGGCACTGCGGAACTACAGCACCCCCTATTTCCATTCAATATTATCGATAACATTCAATATAATAAATCCTTTTTTCTTTACTTCTTTCTTTATACTTGTACATTATATAATCCTTAAGCTTAATGACAGTATTAAAGAAATGGACTCCTGTATTTATTTTCATCTTTTTTTAACGTCTTCTACTTATACCATGGTAACGTCTAAGTTGTTGGAACGCAAACAAACCAGCAGCGGTTGCCAAGCTGTGTTGGGACAAAGACACACAGCAAACTTCTTACCACACACCCACACTACACACACAGACACAATCACTCACTCACACACACACACGCACTCACATATATATATATATTCCACACGCACACATACACATACATACATATAAATATATATACACACACACATACACACATCCATCCATCCATCCATCCATCCATACATACATATGAACATACCACACACAAACACACACACACACACACACACACACACACACACACACACACACACATCAAGCTGTCAACGATCGTACAGTAGAAACTCGCGGAAGTTTATGAATGTAACAACACAAGACAAAACAAACTGACGAACAACGAGAACAACAACAATAATAATAAACAATCCAGGCGAGACATAAACAAAACAGAAAGTATCCAGAGAAAGAAAGAAAGAAAGAAAGAAAGAAAGAAAGAAAGAAAGAAAGAAAGAAAGAAAGAAAGAAAGAAAAATAAACACCAAACAAAACAACACATAACATGACATAATTAAAACAGTAACATTTACAAGAAACATAGGTTATGTTAACAAACCATTCATTTGAATAGAAAATGTCGCGTGCCAAAACATTGTTATTACAACACGCCCTGACGAAGATCTCAGCGCAACGTTCACACACTTTATTCTGACTCGCTCACATTTTCGCTCATTTCACCAATGCACCCCACCTCGTCTCTGCCCCTCTCTCTCTCTCCCTCTATCTATTTATCTATCTATCTATTTGTATCTATCTATCTGTCTATCTATCTATCTATCTATCTATCTATCTTCCTATCTACCTAGCTATCGCACATACATACATACATACACATAAGAACACGTAACAGTTTATCTTATTCTTTCTCCTTCACTCTCCCTCCTACTCCATCTCCTCTCTCTCTCTCCTTGGCTGTTTCACTGCCCCCACCTTCTCCCGCTTAACATCCCGTCCCCAAAGGCTTCTTGCTAACATCTGGTTGGGTTAACTAAAAGAAAGAACAGCGATGACTGTTCTTGATTCATTTAACACTCGTTGAGTTCCGTTTTTTTTTTGTCCTGATTGCAT
>NC_142935.1:67072072-67124572 GCF_046866305.1 Octopus bimaculoides
ATACATACATACACACATACATACATGCACATATACATACATACACATATACATACATGCACACATACATACATACATACATACATACATACATACATACATACATATATATATACATACATATATTTATATACGTACAGCCTACATGTGTGAGTATGTGTGTGTGTTTCCGTGTACGTATCTTTGTATCTATATGTGTTTGTCTTTATGTATGAGAGGATAAATGAAATAATATTTGAGCAAATAACAATACATATATATCTGTGTGAAAGCAAACGCAGTGCAAGTGTATTAAATCGTAACGGTTAAGTGCGACTTATCTTTGAAAATCTTTGAAAAACGGAGATAAAAAATGTTATTGTGTTATTTCAATTGTTATAATTTTGGCTACTTAGATTTAACTATTTGGAGGTAGATAATTGCAAAATAGATATTACGAAGAATGTCTGCAATAACCAAGCATCTCTGAACATCATTTTTGGAATAAGATCAATAATTTTTCATTTAAACAAAACTAGCAACGAAGATTTGTGAAACTGGCTTGTATATAAGGTGCGACGTATATGTGAGAATCGATTGTAGCTGTTTAAACACGAAAGACGTTGTTTCTTTCAGAACCCAGATAGACTTAGAGTAGGAGGAAGAGTTACGCTAAATAGCCTTTTGAGTCATTGAAATGTGTGAGCATGATGATAATGTCTTATTCTAAAGCAGTTACATTAAGACCGAATAAATATGATGGAGTAGAATTGCTATCGTATTTGATATTAGCACAATGGATTAGAATTTTTGAAAATCGTTCTCATAAAATCATGATCTGTAAAGAAGTGAAACTTCAACTTTTGTTAAATATATATCGATAAATTGAGTACCAGTGATGAATAAGATCTGGGGTTGAGGTGAGGTAATGGAGGGACACACGTGAAAGCGGAGACTCTAGTATGGCCGTTATCCAGTGACTGAAACCGATAAAAGAATGAAGTCATATATTTTTATAGATGTGTATATAAGTGTACGACTAACCGTTCATGTGTTTCAATATATTTTTTTCCTTTTATTCTTTTATTTGTTTCAGTCATTTGACTGCGGCCATGCTGGAGCATCGCCTTTAGTAGAAGAAATCGACCCCAGGACTTATTATTTGTAAGCCTAGTACTTATTCTATCGGCTTCTTTTGCTGAACCGCTAAAGTTACGGGAACGTAAACACACCAGCATCAGTCGTCAAGCGATGGTGGGGGGACAAACACAGACTTCTACAAGGCTTTGGCCAGCACGAGGCTATAGTAGAAGACATTTGTCCAAGGTGCCACGCAGTGGGACTGAACCCGGAACCATGGTTGGAAAGCAAGCTTCTTACCACACAGCCACGCCTGCACATGTAGGTAGCCTGAAAGACAGAAATTAGAGAAGTGAGAGAAGTGGCGCACTTCCTTTTAATTAAGTCAGATAGATTAAAATGTATTTCAACAAAACTCTTAATGAGCATAAGGCATGTGTACACTACTACTACTATTATTATTATTATTAATAATAATAATAATAATAATAATAATAATAATAATAATAATAATAATAATAATAATAATAATAATAACATTGCACTCCTCTGGAACTTCACCATTCAAACTGACAGAAAGATAGACGCAAATCGGCCAGACATCATACTGAAAGACTTCAGACAAAAATCATGCCTCCTCATTGATATGACTGTCCCAATCGATATAAACGTATCTGTCAAGACCTACCAAAAACTGAGCAAATATAAAGATCTTGAAATAGAAATTAGCAAAATGTGGAACCTGAAGACTAAAACAATACCTATTGTCATAGGTGCCCTGGGAATGACAGCGAAACGGGCTGATTACTACCTAGATCAGATTCCAGGAAACCCCAAAATGGCTGAAGTTCAAAAGATAGTGCTCATGGGAACTGCCCATATCCTACGTAAAATACTGTCTATGTGATCTCAAATTTTAAAGCAAACACATAATTTTCTTATGGTTTCTTAAACATTCACTTGAACAAAACTGTACAAATGCAAATATATGGTACCCTAGGCATAACACCTACATGAACTTCTAACTTGTTGTCTCTTGAGGTTTCTGGGTGAGACTTGGATCCAACTTGTACAAATGCAAAACAAAAGTCAAACATAAAATAATAATAATAATAATTGTAACAAAAACATATATATATATATATATATATATATATATATATATATATATATATAAACATACATTTATATACATACATAACACATTAATACATACATACATACATGCATACATACATACATACATACATACATACATACATACATACATACATACCCATACAAGTACGATCGTCTAACATCAGATTTACGTGTGTCTACATAAGTACGTGAATACGTATTTATAAGTGTCTCATAAATTAACTAGTAGTTACTACGTAGGGTTTCAGATGCGCTTAGATGCTCGTCAGACAACACCATCGAAGCAACTGTACGTGCTTTCACAAAAACGTGTATCGAACACACTTTACATATATGAGAGCGTCTGCGCGCGTGTGCGTGTGCGTGTATATACGTATGCATGCATGTATGTGCGTGTATGTGTGTGTGTGTGTGTGTGTGTGTGTGTGTGTGTGTGAAGAACAATACCCTCATTAATCATCGCAGCACATACGAAATCTGTTCGAATGTGTTTTAAAGCAGCTATTTAAAGTCTTAGTCATTTAAAATATTTTTTTCTTCACCATGTCGATTCTTCAACCCCCTGCCCCTTCCCTGATTCTTCACTTTCTTTTAGCCACTTCTTTCTCTACCCCACTCTCTTCTGTACAGATGTGTACGTGTGTGTATATACATATATATTTATATATCTGAACATAAATGTGTAAATGTGTATATGCATATATATGTATATATGTATATGCATGTGTATATAGGTATATATACTTATGTATGAATGTATAAATATAAATTTATGTATATACATGTATATATATATATATATATATATATATATATATATGAATATATATGCGTGTACATATATACACATATATATATATACATATATATGAATATACATATGTGAATATGTATGTGTGTCTGTGTATACATATGTGTGTGTGTGTAGGAATATATATATATGTGTGTGTGTGTGTGTGTGTTTGTGTGTGTGCGTGTGTGTGTGTGTGTATAAAGGTATATATATATATATATATATTTGCATCTGTCTGCATCATTCTCTTTCTGATCCGCCTTCTATAGTTATTTCTTTCCTTCTTTCTCCCTTTCCACACACCTTTACCCCACCCTAGCCACATATACACACACTCATTATCTTATCTGAGTATCTACCCAGTTCCCTCCCTCCTTCCCTCTATCTTTCTCTCTCTCTCTTTCATTCACCTCACCAGTTATAATTACCTCACCGACTAATTAAGATATCCATGCTTGTATCAAGTCTACCTCATTAGAGAATACCCCGCACACACACACACACACACACACACAGATGCACATAGAATAAATCTAGTTCTCTACTAACTTACACACACATACACATATATACAATATAAACAATGACATACACATATACATTCCTATATATATTCATGCTTATATACATAACTACACACTAACATACATAGATATGTACACAGATATTCAGACAATATTCATACAAGCATATATATATATATATATATATATATATATATATATATATCCAATTATATTCTTGAAGGACACAATACATGGTTTCCATATGTTGAGAAATATCTCAAACATATTCATTTGGTCGGCCTGGGACTATAGTAATATATATATATATATATATAAATATATATATATATATATATATATATATATATATATATATATATATATATATATATATATATATATATATATATATATATATATATATATAAATATAAATATATATATATATATATATATATATATATATATATATATACACACTTGCATACTTTCATTCATACATACATGCATAAAAGCCTATTACATGTATGTATTGCATACATTCATACATACATACATGCTTATATGTATGTGTGTGTGTGTAATTGAAATTTATAGGAAAACAAAAGACGGAGATAAGTGTATTAGTTTGACGCTCGGGAAAATGAAAAAGTCTTTTACGTTTCGAACCTACGCTCTTCGGTAGAAAGGAATAGGAGAAAATCGCATACATACGTACGTAAGTACATACATACATACATAAATACATACTTACATACATACATACATACATACATACATACATACATACATACATACATACGTACGTATATTCGTAATTGCATACACACAGGCACATATTCTACACAATCACAAATACATACACACAAGCATACAAACATTGATTCATTTATTCATTTATTCACACCCATATATACATACTGCTGTGCTGTGAGTTATATAACAACCCGTATGGCATTAAGATAACAATAACATGACATTATAATTATTCTAATGATTACAACAAAACAAAACAAAAAGAAAAACAAACAAAAGCAAGCAATAACATCTGTTAGTCATGAGGGTTCCAGTAGCTTGGCCGATGGAGTAGTCTTGCTTGGATAGTGGCTTCCTAACCTCACTTCTACAAACCTTATACATATCAACCCACTGCAGAGAAAACCTAACTTTACATCACTTGGAAAATATACGCATCAAGGAGGATTAACCTACTAGAAATAGCAGCCAAATCTCCCTCACTTCATAGCATGCTGTTAGGAACAACAAAATTTGACAATGTGGTTAGTGTGGTTCTGGGTTCTATGTATACAGGAAAAATCGACAGGTTGGTCATAGCTGGGATAGTTTTGGTTATATGTCTGTTTACTTCATCATAGAGATTAAACAATACATTTTATATTGGGTTCTATATACGATGTATATAGTGTGCTATGAAGTTCATTCGATACATACACAAACGTACATGCACACACACACACACACACACACACACACACACACACACACACACACACACACACACACACACACACACACACTTCCCTCTCTCCCTCTTCCTCTCTTTCTCTCTCTGACCAGGTAACCATGTACTTCCGCTATAGCAAGACACCTGTTTCTGTGTCTCTGTCACACTCTAACCTTTCTTCATCTGACACAAGATCACCTCCTCCAATGCCCCCTTCACCTCTCAAAATTCCTTGTTTTGCAAGTTACTTGGTGACCCTGCCGGACCCATGCATCTCTATGCCACTGAGGTTATCTAAGGCAAAGGCCGATACAGCCTGGCGTTACAATTCATTTCCACAGCTGAGTGAACGTTAAACGTTAACGTTAAATAAAGTGTCTTGCTCAAAAACACAATACACAACCTGGTCCAGGAATTGAACTGACTACCTAATGATTGTGAGCCCGATGCTCCTCGGATCAACTCCGTATCAAGCAGACCAATGATCACAGATATTCCAACTGTGACCATCACGGCTTATTTTAGATATTTGTTTGACCACATCCATTATCAAACGTGTCTTCTTACACAAAACAGGCGTGTGTGTATTTGAGTTTCAATTGGTTGCTATTTCTAGCATATCGTGTGAGCACGTAGAGCACGTAGAGCACGTAGAGGCCCCTTTCTTAACAACCACCAACACCATCAACTACTACCACCGCCACTCCTCATTTGTTCTCGATCAGATTGAGTTTAAAGCGAAAACATCAGCAGAAAAAAGAAAAAAAAACTTAGATGAGTCAATGAGACACGATGCCGCCGCCGCTGCTGCTGCCACTACTACCAACGCCGCTACTGCTGCCACCACTGGCCTACATACACACTAATAAATATACATTGACGCCTTCGTTTTTTTTCTTTTTGCTTTTTCAATATTCTAATACGTGAGCGTGTGTCGCTAACAAAGACATTTGAGTCTCCACGGTCCAGTTCGTTGACTATAAATATAGATTTATTTGATAATATAGATTTAATATAGATTTCTTTTTTAACTTGGCCTATAGCCAGACTTACAAGTAGAATAACAAAAGACTTATTTGGTCATCGAATCGATCTTGCTGGGGGTTTTTTTGGTTTTTCTTTTGGTGGTGGTGGGGGGTCATTTAAAAATTTTTCTTTTTAAGCTTGTACTTTTCTTTCTTTATTTTATTATATTATTGACCTCCGGTGAAATTTGAACTCAGCACGTTGATGGAAAGAAGTTAAAATAATGATTTATATACCATTGGCACAAGGCCACACATTTCGGAAAGTAGGGGAGACATATAGTTAATTAAATGGCGGAGTTTCGTAATAGCTATCGCTACCTCATGGGGAAATATAAGGTCAAGGAATTGGGTGGGGTTTTTCTTTCCTTCCTTTTTTTCCCCTTTTTTTTTTTTTTTTTTTTTTGCAGTTTCAGTTTTTCTAGTATTCGTGTGTCTCATACAACGAGAATTATGATTCTGAAAGATCTTTTTTCTTTTTTTTTCTTTTTTTTTTCCTAAAATTTTTTACTTGTTTATATTTTTGCTTCCCAATTTCGTGTCTTCTTCTCCTTCCCCTATGAGATAGTGATAGCTATTCCGAAACTCCATCAATTAAATTTCCCCCCACTGCTTTTTATTTTATTGACAGCGGAAGGATGAAAGTCAAAAAATTGACTCCGGCGGGAATTGAACTTAGGAATATAAATATTGATTTTGGAAAATAGGCTCAAGGCTAGAATTTTTTTCAATTCTTTATGCTATATTTATTTTTTAAAAGAGAGACAAGGTATTAGTCGATTAAATCGATCCCAGCACTTTATTTGGTTGCCATTAACAGTTGTTCGTGTTACTGTCATCATCGCTATCGTCGAAGTTGCTTAAGTCCAGATTAAACCTGACCGAATAGATATATGATTAAATGCTTTTCAACCTTGACCATCCCTCCTGTATGTTTCTATACATCATAAACAACTTTGTTCAATGTGCCCTAATTTATTAAAGACAGTAGGATGTCCTTTCAAGGTGACCTCGTTGCCATTTCTTTTAACAAATTCCATTGTTAGTTCAAATAATAAATGAGTATATGCATATATACGTACATGTATGTACATACCTACATCTACCTGTATATATAGATGCATATCTGGGTACAGGACGTTGCAAACAAAATGTAGACAAAATAATAAACAGAGTGACTTTTTTGGGGCAAAAAAAATACCCAGTTATAGTTAGGTTAAATGAAATAAAATAATTACTGTTTATTGTTGTTTCTTTGTTAGTTTAGCGACGACATTACGTGTGATTGAGAGGTATCAACAGACTTTTCAATTGCGTTCATCCCGCCTATAATGTTAGACCCATCTAACGATTGTCTCATAGTCGTAAAAACCATTATTTTGAATGTATATTTATATTTATACCCACTATCTATATCATTTGTTTGTTTTCGTCACCGCCATTTACCTTTGGCTCACTTATTCCCAGCAGCATTTTGCTGTTGATGCCACCAAAATGACCAATACGTTAAAGGTGTTAAATTGATTGAATTTTTGAACGATAGCTGATGAGGGAAGAACATGTCGACGTCTTGTGTGTGAATTTTCCGTGTGTTCCTTTGGTCGTGTCTTTCTGTGCAATTTTTTAATCTTATATATACGTACTCTGACTAACTCTGTTGAATTATTTTATGTTGTGTGTGTGTGTGTGTGTGTGTGTGTGTGTGTGTGTGTGTGTGTGTGTGTGTGTGTGTGTGTGTGTGTGTGTGTGGCCATTGTCCTGTTTTTGTTCCCAACTTTGACCCTCTATAAATCCAAAATTTTATTTTGGTACTTATGGAAGCAACTGTCTTCGAAGATTTATATTGTCGTTAAATGCTCGAAATGAGGAGTAGGTAGACAACCGACAACTAATGAAGGGTCGTTCTTTATGTTACTTGTCCTCTTTTCCATTTGTTTCTCTCATTGTTTGAGGATTGAACTCATTTGTTTTCGTATTTCCTGTCGTTTACTGTTGGTGGCGTCTTGTACCCATATATGCATATATATATATATATATCTATATATATATATATATATATATATATATATATATAAGAACAGTGCAGTTTGAGAAAAGTATTGTGTGATATTAGATTAAAAGAAAAAAAACTTCAAGATGAATCAATGCCAAAATGACATACAAAAGTGAAAACAGAGCAACAGTAGAAATATTATCATGTCTGTGTGTGATTTAAATTGCATGACTTGTAACCATTATTTAGAATTCTATATGTACTCTTATATATCAAACGAGAAAACTGAGAAGAGAACTCGTATTATAAGTCCAAGTTTCCTTTCACTAGTCTCCATAGATAGAAAGAACACAGAGGTTAAATAGATAGACAGATAGATAGATAGATAGATAGATAGATATATATGCAAAAATACATACACACACATATATGTATTGTATATCTATGTATCGTCTGTCTATGTGTGTGTGTATGTCTGTAAACGAAAGAACACTATCCACATCATCTCACAATTTTTTTGTTTCTTTCTTTTGTACAATGAAAGCAAAATAAAATCAGTTGTAAATTGTCTACGCTTTTTAACGTAATTATTCTACCACCAGAACAGAAACAGTCATTCTCAAACCGGAAGAGAACTGCCGATCCCTATTCATTCTTACTGTCTCACTCATCCACCCCACACCACTATTCCATCCCAAATCTTTTTTTTTTTTTTTTTTTTTTAGCGGAATCCCTTTTCAGATGTTCCAGCTGTAAAGAATGTATAAACAGTAGTGAAATTGTAGATTTCGTTACATTTCACTCTTTTGCTTAGCAATTAGTTGTTGCAACGTTGGAATATTTTTTTCGAGATTGTTTTACATGTAATAATAGGCGCAGGCATCGCTGTGTGCTTCAGAAGTGAGTTCCGACACCGTGTGCCATGTTTCTGTCGAAGTTAACATGCAATTTACCGTGGTAAAAAAAAAAGGAAAGTGAAAGTAAATTGCACTTTAAAAAAAAAATGAAGAAAATTGTGCTTTAAAAAAAACTAACGTAAATTGCGATAGAAACCAGAAGTGACGAAATGGTCTCTAACCTACACGAACATTGAATTATTACTGGTAGAGTCAAATAGGTGTTCTGAAAACAGAAATTGATCTGTATAATCTGAGTGATTCCATAGGAACAACGCCGAATCTTTTAGGCTGCTGTTACAGATTTGGAAATTTTAGAATTAAGTGAAAATTTTCATATTTGGTATATTAATGTAAATTTCCATGCTAAATCCGAATATGGCATTCGTTTATTCCAGAGAAAAAATTCTACGTGATAATTGCTTTGTCACAAAATTATTCTCGTTAAAACATGTGGTGGTGAAAGTTCCGCAGTTGCGAACGTGCAGCGACCTTATTACAATAAAAACAGGACAGACTACAGCAATGCATCTATTATAGATGTGGATTGGAAGAATTGTTAGAGCAGCGGACAAAATAACTTGCAGTACTTCTTTTGGTTTCTTAGGTTTCGAGTTCAAATTTTGTTGAAGTCAATTTTACTTTTCGTCCTTTGGATGCCGATAAGATAAAATACAAGTTGAGTATTAAGGTCGATGTAATTGGCTTTCCCCTTCCCCTCAAAATTGCTAACATTGTACCAAAAAGTAAAAAGAAATTTTTACAACAAAGTGCTTACCGGCATATTTTTCCGATTTTACGTTCTGGGTCCAAATATCACCGAGGTCGACTTTGTTTTTCATCGTACGGATTCGATAAAATAAGTACCAGTTGAACACTGGGGTCGAGGTAATCGACTAACCCACTCCCGACAATTTCAGGCCTTGTGCCAATATTATAACTACTGCGTGGCTCTGTGATTAAGAATCCCTTTTTGCAACCACGTGATTTTCAGGTTCTGTGTATCCCGTCACCCCTTCGCTTTACACTAGGTTTGTGACCCCTGCAGTAGCCCTGCGGCAACTAATGCCTTGTGAATGAGTTTGGTAGATGGAAACTGTATGGAAGCCTGTCGTATAAATATGTGCGCTAGCCACTAAACCTTGCTTCCCAACCACGTGGTTCCGGGTTCAGTGATACTGCGTGGCACCATTGGCAAGTGTCTTGTGCTATAACTTCAGGCCGACCAAAACCTTGTGAGTGGAATTTCGTCGACGGAAACTGAAAGGAGCCTGTCGTGTGTATATATACATGTGTGTGTGTGTGTGTGTGTGTGTGTGTGTGTGTGTGTGTGTGTGTGTGTGTGTGTATGTGTGTGTGCGTGTGTGTGTGTGCGTGTGTCTTTGTGTATGTCTTTATCTCCCACCATCGCTTGACAACCGGTGCTGGTGCGTTTACATACCAGTAACTTAACAGTTCGGTAAAAGGAATCGATAGAATAAATAATATACTTTTAAAAAAACAATACTGAGATCGATTCATTCGACTGTAAAACAATCTTCCAGGCGGTGCCCCAGCATGGCCGCAGTCTAATCACTAAAACAAGTAAAGGAAAATGAAAAGAAGTTTCTCTTACCATCACAATCCTACCCCCACAACTACTACTACTACTACTACTACTACTACTACTACTATTGCGTGTAGTGAGTGCTACGCTCCTTCTCTTGCATGTAACAGCTACAACCAACTGTATTGTTTACAAAAACTCTTTCCAAAAGCCTCTTCTTCCAGGAAATAAGAATCTCATTGCACTTTCGTTCAGTGCTTGACAAGTGTGTCAGATTTTTTAGATATAAAACTCCTATCCTGTCACTGCCTCCCCCTAGTTCTCTGTCTCTCCTTTCTCCCTATCTCTCCCACCCCTTCACTATCTACTGTCTTTATTTTTTTTTTCCCCCCCTCGTTCTTCGGCTCTCTTTTTTTCTTTTCACCAATCTTTCTCTTTGCTGATGCTGCGAATGTACTGCAATGTTTCCTGTCTCTTAAACACGCTCGTCAGTTTAATGAATTCGTTTATCTGCCGTCTGTTAGATATTAAACTAAAAAATTTTGTTATTTGGTACAAGCCACCTATCAAAATAAAAGAAAAATGATGTTTGTATACATACAGAGAGAACATTTAAGAATATACCAAATGGTGCAAACAGGGAAATATAACTCAAAGCGTGTTTTTCGTCCGTCTTTTCTTTCTGAGTTCAAATACCGCCGAGATCGACTTTGCCTTCCATCTTTTCGAGGTCGATAAAATAAGCACCAGTTGTTACTGGAGTTGATGTAATCGACTTAACCCCTCCTTCGAGATTGCTGATTTTGTGCCAAAGTTTGAAACCAATAATAATAATAATAATACCAATCCTTTCTACTCTAGGCACAAGGTCCAAAATTTTGGGGGAGAGGGCCAGTCGATTAGATCGGCCGTAGTACGCAACTGTTACTTAATTTATCGACCACGAAAAGATGAAAGGCAAAGTCGACCTCAGCGGAATTTGAACTCAGAACGTAAAGACAGACGAAATACTGCTAAGCATTTCGCCCAGTGTGCTAACGTTTCTGCCAGCTCGCCGCCTTAATAATAACAATAATAATAACAATAATAATAATAATAATAATAATTGGCAAAAGTTACAGAGTGACTCAAGGATTATGAGTTTCGTCTATTGGCTCTTATCAATGCAAATACAAGAAACTCTAGATCCTTGAGTCACTCTGTAACCTCTGCCATTAATTAACTGATTAATTAATTAATTGTGTATATATATATATATATATATATATATATATATATATATATATATATATATATATATATAATCATTGCATGGCATCTTAGGCTTTCCGTAGCATCAGTTCGGTCCATGCTTTGTGAGTGAAATCGCACAGACGAAAACTGTAGAAGCCTATCCTTTTTAAGACGACAGTTGTAATGGCTCGAGGGATATTTGTCTGCTGTTTCTAGTATGTCGATCGACCACAGAAGCCCTCTCATTGACCTGATTATCATCACTATGCATATTATAGACGTTATGGGTGATGTAGGAGTGGATCATTGCTATGTCTCCATGTCGACAATGACCTAGAAACTTCTTCGATCGCCTTTATTTTCCTTTTGTTTTATTAGTTTTCTTTTTCTTTTCATTTCATTGACAATATATTTTGTTAATTATTTACAGCGTAAAAACTGAAATCATATTGATGGAATACATGACACAGCTATGATATAAAGCGGGGGAAATATAAAGAATAAACGCGATGAAATAAGAAGAAATCTGAGAAAATATGCAAAATTACTAGAGGGCGCAGGCAGGGCTGTATGGTTAAGAAGCTCGTTTTGCAGCCACGAGATGTCAGGTTCAATCTCGCTGCACAGCTTCTTGGGCAAGTGTCTTTTATGCCTTGTGAGCGAATTTGGTAGACGGAAACTGCGTAGAAGCTGGTGGTGAGCTGGCAGAAACGTTAGCACGCCGGGCGAAATGCTTAGCGGTATTTCGTCTGCCGTTACGTTCTGAGTTCAAATTCCGCCGAAGTTGACTTTGCCTTTCATTCTTTCGGGGTCGATTAAATAAGTACCAGCTACGAACTGGGGTCGACATAATCGACTTAATCCGTTTGTCCCCTCAGTGTGTAGCCCCTTGTGCACAATAAAGAAATAAGGAAACTGTGTAGAAGCCCGTAGTAGATATGTGTGAGTGTGTGTGTTTGTGTCTGCTCCTGGGCATAAGTGCTCGTAACTTAGCGATTCGGCAAAAGGGAGGATAGAATAAATTCTAAACTAAGAAAATAAGTATTGGGGTCGATTTTTGTTCGACCAAACCCTAATTAGCTGTGCCCTAGCATTGCCTTTTCTGATAACTCGAGAAAAACACAAACATAAGGATTGAATACCTCCTGGAAAAAAATAAATAAATAAATGGCTAGATGGATAGGTGTGTGTGTGTGAGAGAGAGAGAGAGTTGAATACCTTATTAAATGGAGAATGGAACTGTAAATTATGTCATAAGTAGCTCGAGATGTGTGAAGAATAAATGTGTTTGACTCAATGATATCGCGCTAAAAGTGATGGAGAGCAGTATTTGCAACGACAAAAAATGTTGAAATTGCTAGATATATTGCGTTACGTCCCATGACGTTATGCGCTCAGATGCCACCGAAATTGACGTCTTTGGTTTTTATCGTTAATCTTTATTTCCTTCACAAACTGTCTGCATTTCTCGACCCTCCTTCACACTCCAAAGCCATATTTTTCAGTGCTTATGTGAGAATCAGATGCATGGTATTGATAGGCCTCAGAAAAGATGAAACGCATGTCGTTTTCATGAGTCACTGCAGCGACGTTATACCTATCACCCCGATATACATATATATGTACGACGGGTTTCTTTCGGTTTCCAAATCCACTCACAAGGCTTTCGTGGGTCGAGGCTATAATAGAAGACACTTGCCCAAGGTGTCACGCAATGGAACTGAACCCAGAACCGTGTGGCTAGGAAGCAAACTACGAACATTTTATCTCTGATAGATAATTCCACAGTATTATGCCTTCTAACGGTGAATATACATTTATTATGATACACAGATGGCATATATATATATATATATATATATATATATATATATATATATCACATCATGTGTGATGAATATAATCCTTTGTGATCATTTCCAATAATTTCATTATCTAAAGATGCAATATTCACGTGTATTTTAAGCTAAACAGATCAGAGTTATATTAATGACAAAACATTTGTGAAGCGAAACTTCAATTACTTCTTCATACAGCCCCCCTCACACACATTTTATTAACAGCTCATTTTTTTAAACCTATACAACTACCTTCATCCCTCATGCTTTTAACAATACTTTTTCCGGCAACACGTCGCATCGCAAGTGCAATTCAATTCAGTTCAATATTTGTGACAGTGGGGGAGAAGGTTTAATCTCCTGAAAGCTTAACCTTTAACTATTTCGTTTTCAATGTTTATGTATCAGCTGTCTAAAAATGTTCAATACTTAGAATTTTTATAATCAGATTTCTAAAGAAGCTGTGTATTTTATAATCACACTATCATTCCCTTAAACAGATAAGGGGCTTAAACAGTTAACAATTACCTGTCTAAAGATATCAGGTACTTAACATTCAAATGGTTTGCTTTTGAAAGCAGACTCGTACTTGATTTTTTCGTTATCAAGTATAGAAAAAGATACAAAGTGTGATGTTCAAATTGTGTACATAAAACTATATTGTCTGTGTTGAATGAAACATAAAAGTACTGGGTATTAAACGGATCGGTTGAATAGCCAGAGTTGAAGACTATGTGTCCGGGTGTGACCTGATACTACTGGATATAAAACACTTTGTTATTGAGAACCAATGAAAACCCCTCTCATTCGTAGTTCCACTGTGCAGCGTTTTGGGCAAGTGTCTTCTACAATAGTCCCGGGCCGATTGATGCCTTGTGAGTGAATTTAGTAGACGGAAACTACGTGGAAGCGGCGAGCTAGCAGAAACGTTAGCACGTCGGGCGAAATGCTTAGCGGTACTTCGTCTGCCGCTACGTTCTCAGTTCAAATTCCGCCGAGGTCGACTTTGCCTTTCATCCTTTGGGAGTCGATTAAATAAGTACCAGTTACGCACTGGGGTCGATATAATCGACTTAATCCGTTTGTCTGTCCTTGTTTGTCCCCTCTGTGTGTAGCCCCTTGTGGGCAGTAAATAAATAGGAAACTACGTGGAAGCCCGTCGTATATTTGTGTGTGCGTGTCTTTGTCTTTGTTCCCCTCCCACTCGCTTGACAACTGGGGTTGGTGTGTTTACGTCCCTAACTTAGCAGTTTGGCTAAAGAGCCCGGCAGAATATGTACCAGACTTTAAAGCAAAATTAATACTAGAGACGATTTGTTCGAGTAAATCCTTCAATGCAGTACCCCAGCATGGTCACAGCCCAATGATTGAAACAAATAAAAGATAGACAGATAGACAGATACATACATACACAGCCCGACAAACAGAACGTAGGATGAAATATCTTATTGGTTGTTAGGTCCACAAAGTGGTCGCATTATATATGAGTCTGCATCGTTGTTGGATAAATACGAATGTCAAATCTTCTACAAACTATAAACGACCATCTTGAAAAGGAAACGATACACTGGATTATCTAACTTGGAGTACAAAATGGCAGGAGAATTCTCAAAAAAAATGGAGGGATTGTTATGACTGAAGAGTCTTTGATCATAGTTATGATCGACCAAGATTAACCAGGGGTTGAACAACAACAACAACAACAACAGCATCTTCTATGAACGATGTATCTTGAATACTGACCAAGCTTATAAAAAACAAATAGAGCGTAAATAAAATAGAGTTTAAAAAGAAATAAAAGGCGGAAAGCGACCTGTTCAATTTGAACCCGTCATCAACTGCTAACTTCATAGTCGGGATATCATTACGCTGGAGTAGTTTTTCTGACATTGTCTGAGATCTTGTGTTGAAACAGTTCCACCATAAAAGTTATAAATAACTTTTGAAGACTGACAAATAGCAGCATCACAACCATAACATGTGTGTGTCAGTCGTTTGATTACGGCCATGCTGGGGTATCGCCTTGAAGGGTTTAGTGAGACGAATGGACACCAGTACCAGTACGCCCTTTTTTTTTCGTTTATCTAAGTCTAAAACTTATTCTATCGGTCTGTTTTTTGCCGTACCACTAAGTTACAGGGGACGTTAACAAACCAACACCGATTGTTAGGTGGTAGTGGGAGACCAACACTAAGATAGAGAAAAACCAACGCAGACACACGCATAGCGGCGGTAAAGAATACGCACACCACCCGTTTTCGGTGTAACTTTAACCCTAAACACCGGGTGTGCGTATTCTTTACCTTCGCCTACACGCACGCGCACACACGATTGGCTTCTTTCAGTTTTCAGTTTCCGCCTACCAAATGCACTCACAAAGCTTTGGTCGACCCGGGGCTATAGCAGATGACACTAAAGCGTCATGTTGGAGGATTGAACATCGAACCATGTGATTTGGAAGCAAACTTACCACATAGCCGTTGAAATTTTTTTTTAAATCGTTTCAAGATTGAGACACAATGTCAGCAATTTCGCAAGATCGCTTAAGTCGATTGCATGGACCCCAAGTGCTCAACTGGTACTTATTTTATGGACCCCGAAAAAATGAAAAGCGAAATCAACTTCGGCGGAACTTGAACTAAGGACCTCTTTTAGGAGTATTATTTCAAATTTTTGCCACAGGGGCAGCTTGGGGGAGGTGAGCATTTGTCGATTACATCGACCCCAGTGCTCAACTGGTACTTATTTTATCGACTTCGAAAGGATGATAGCAAAGTCGACCTCCGCGGAATTTGAACTCAGAACGTAGCGACTGGCGAAATATCGCTAAGCATTTAGCCTGGCGTGTTAACGATTCTGCCAGCTCGCAGTCTTCTTCAAGGAGTATTAAGACACTGTATTCATTTAGATTTTTTTATGCGATAACATTGCATCCGATAATGCGTGAAATAATTTTATTTTAAGGTAGTTTAATATACTATAGAACGTCAAAATGTTTCGTACTAAAGTCACTGGTGTAAGCTAGTCAGCTTCATAATTCAACTCTATCGCAATTTGAAATGCGAAACTATGGTATGTATGTATATTAAAAAAGTGTTGTAATATTAAAAGTTTTCTGCTACGCGGATTAACATGGCAGACGAATGCACTGATTACTCTTCTAGACAAATTATCAGGTGAAACTTTTTTTTTTTTTTTAATTATAGTTGTTATATTTTAGTTCTTTATCTGAACGTTTAATGTGTGACTGCCTTACTATATTATATTATATATATATATATATATATATATATATATATATATATAAAATATATTTTATCTCGTATTTATTTCGTTCACATACATTCTGCATTGATATCTTGAATACATTTTCAACACAGACAGACATGGAGAACACAGGAAAATTGGTTTCTTGTTTTGACGATAGTTCTTATATTGTTTCTGTTCAACTTAGTTGTAACTATCTTAAATATATAACGTCCGTCAGTTTTGGTTGTATTATGTATCCTAATTTTCTCTATAACTCGTGCATAATACTCAATTTTTTTTCACAGGGCGTACTTAGTAATAGAGAATTATTTATTAAGGCAAAGTTGGTAAGTCATTCGGGTAGCTCGTCAAATTTGCCGTTCTTGAGCATATAAGAGCAGAGAACTACCAGTAACAGAGAATTACTAACCTACAATTATTTATATATATATATATATATATATATATATATATATATATATATATATTTATATATATATATATATATATAAATTATACTCAGTATTAAAGGCAAATTCACTGCACTTACCGTGGAGAAAAAGTTCTCTCTTAGTAGGTGTTGAAACACTGTATCTGTCCAATGTTGCACCCTTTCGGATTTCCAGATACGCTTCAAACTCTAACGGCTAAAGAACTGGAAACGCGTCTGGGAATCTGACAGGGGGCTGCACTGGACAGATATGGTGTTCGTACACCTTTTTACCATAAGAGAGATTTTTTTTTCTCTACGGTAACTGCAGTGAATTTGCATTTTGAAGTATGTCACGAGCATATTTTAACTAACCTTAAGCTCGTATATATATATAGATATATATATATATATATATATATATATATATGTACACAGACACGTACACACACACGTGCCAATTCCTTACGCCCGTTTCGAGCGACTCCTTTAATTGATCAATAAAAGCATTACACAAAGAAAACCGTTCTTGTCAGATGACCGCATAGACTTTCAAGCATAAAGGACAAGTTAAATATCTAAACATATTCATATCATCAATAGAAAGCATATATTTACAATGATTCCGCTGCTAAATATTTTGGTAGAATGAAAAAGGACTGTACAGCGACAGGAAACTATAAAGTCAACTTATTCCGCTAAGTGGGATAACCTAAAGAAAACTCGTTTCCCTATGAGAAATTTGGAGATTCTTTCTCTACTTATTCTATTTTTATACCTAATAAACGTAGCCATATTGTAGAAAACCCTTCAGTGGCAAAAAAAAAATAATCAGTTCTTAATAGTCACTTACAAAAACACAAAATATATTACCTATAAATACACATTTATCATGCCGAAATCATATCGGAAATCTTATTTTTACATGTAAAAATAAAATTAATATAATTAAGTTTTCTTTTATTTCATCTAAAATCTTTTTTCTTTTTTCTGCATTCTCTTATAAATATAACCCACATCCGTTAATGTAGAATGCTCTCCACCGGAAGTAATGGTTGAGCTTTTTTTTTTACGAATGGAATGCGCATTTGATATATATTTGCATACACACACAGACAGACAGACAGAGGCTGCTTCTGTCAGTTTTAGTTATTTTATTTCTGCTTTTCAACACTATCGTTTACCCGAGAAATGCCAGATTATTTACTATTAATCTTAATTATCAGTCAAATGAAGATACCAAGTGTATAACATTTTAAGTTATCATTCACTTAAAGTATTTAGTTACTCAACAATAAACTGTTGCTGACGAAACTATATTTATTTATTTATTTATTTATTTATTTATTAAATAAATAAATCCTGTAATCTGAGTAGATGTCCCCTCGTCATCTGTGGGAGAATTCAGTTTAGCTGGACATAATCTGGCCTTAAAAAATTGGCGCTAAAAATTAACTCAGAAATTACAGATCTCTTTCAATTTAACACAAGTACATCCCGTTATACATAATGTCATAAGGATAATTCCGCTTGAAAAAACCTCGCCTCATGGAATTCTGGAGTTAATTTTAAGCTCAAGTTGGCGAGAAGCAGTTCAAGATAAATTTTGCTTTTAAGGAACAGTGAGTATAATCGGTCATCACTCGCCGAGTTATGACTGACTATGCTTATGGTGTGTTTTTGCTAAATGTTTTTAGGTGCCTATGTAATTTCAACTAGGCTCTTAGGGTTCATTTTTGGAGAAGGTTCGAGTAAAAGCATGAATTTTCGAAACCTTTAAATTATTCCTTTAAAGATCGAAGCACACCAGATACGTGGACGCGATTAAGCCTCAACGTTACCTTGGTGAGACTCAACGTCACTTTGAAGAATGCAGAGGGGCTGACGCGGGACCACCAGCAATAGGGTGGAGATGGTAGACCTGGTCAGCTCCACGCGCGATGACGCCTCTGAGACTGCTAACCTTGGGTGACCCCCCAGTCCCCTTGAGCAAGAATATGGAGAGAGAGTGCATACCTAAACAGACACTTAGCTATTACTGAGAGCCAATTGTTTTTACAAAAATATGAGTAAATAAACTAAGTATAATCAACGTTTACTGAGAAGCGGGTCACACGAGCCATGGCTTAGACCAGGCATTGTGCACCACTAAAAACAAATTCGATGTATTTTTCGTTAGGAGTACCATTCAGAAAGTTCCACGGGCCGCAGTTTGCGCATGCCTGAAATAAACTATACTCGTAAGACTGCAGACTTGCGGAATAGCTATCAATATCTCATGGAACGGGCAAACAATATCAATATCTCATGGAACGGACAAACAATTGGCTGATTGTTTAATAGTTTACTAATTCTTTGGTAAAAAAAGAAAAAAATTGGCTGCCGACAATGGATAAAGTACCTCTAAATACCACTTTTTATTTCAATTTTATTTCCAATTTTTATTTCGTTGGTGCTTTGAATTAGTTTACAATCCAGGTATTGAAATTATTATGTAGAGTTTAAAAATCACTGCAAGTTGTAGCAGATAAAATTGAAAACTCTACAGTACAAAGAATTAAACCATTCATGAAACGCGGAATACTTTACAAGGAAACCTCTTTGTCAGTGTTTTTTCAACTACTTTTTTGTTCTTATGAACCCCTTTGATCCCTATTTTATTCAAGTGAATAAAAAAATTGATCCCTATTTTATTCAAGTGGATCCTCCTAGCCATTCGAGGTTTAAAAAAAATCCTATTATATATTTAGAATTAAATATTAGGAATTGTATTAAAAAATTGTTAAAATATTTTGTGTTCTGTAGGAGTATAACCAAATTATTGCAGATAATTTTTAACTACAAAATTTTATATGGACCCCGCCCAAGGGTCATCTGGACCCTAGTTGAGAACCTCTGAAAATAGCAACTAAAACGCTCGCTCAAATTGCACCCTAAATAAAAATAGAACGTCAGATAATGTAATCGTTGATACCCACTTAAAAAGTCGAGATGATCACAGCTGGAATACTTTTAAACATAGGTTTACTCGATTAGAATTACGCTCTGAAGTTAAACAACAACAACGGGATATCTAGAGGTAATTTGAAACGATGTTCGTTAATTTCAACTAAAACATAAGATATTATTTACCAGGATTTTCCTTTCTAAAGGTCACAAGTGGACCATACTGTTGAAACGAGTCGTAATATTAGAAGTATGATATTGATATCAAGAGAGAATTTTTTTTTATTTTTTGTTCTGTTCTTCTCCCAGTTAATGTATGTGGATGTTATCAGACAAACAGAATATTGTAAACTTCTTTCTTCTGGATATCTATAACATAATGTGCCAGTTAAGCACCGAGTCGTTATAGTCGCCTATATTGCTTCCTTGAATGTGAGGTTACCTTGTGCTTATGTTATCTGATATTTATATTGGGTAATGGTAATCTCATTTGTACTGGAACAATCTTCTATAAAATATCCGAGTCTTCCTTTCTGATCATTTTTGTCTGTCTCTGAGACACATCTTCCTCTCTGCCTGTCTCTGAACAACATCTTTGTCCCTCTTTGAGACTCGACTTTCTCTTTATCTCCAAGCTGCACCTCTCGGTCTGTCTGAGCCGCATAATTTTTGTGGTTCATCGTCTGCTCTTGAACCACGTCTCTCCCTCCTTCTTTGTCTTTCTCTCTATCTGTCAGTTTTTGAGTCATTTTCCTCGGTCTCTCTCTCTCTTTCTCTAAATCACGTCTCTCTTTGTATCATAGCCACATATGTCTGTCTATCTTTGAGCCACGACTTTCTCTGTTTCTTGTGTTGTCTTTAAATCGTGTTTCTGGTATATCACTGAGCCATCTCTCTCTCTCTCTCACACACATTTACATTTCTCGGTCTTATCAACATCTCTAAGCCTAGTTGAGCCAACTTCGTCTCTCTGTTTCTTGAGCCATGTCATTTCACCTATCAATCGATGACGAAGTTTCTGTCTCCAAATCTGCCACACGTGATATTCTAACAACACTAAAAATGCCCGCACCAACCCACCAGCTGACACTCAATAATAATAATAATAATAATAATGGTTTCAAAGTGTGGTAGAAAAATTACAAGACCATTGCTGTGATGCTAATGTTACTCTTTTACTCTTTTACTTATTTCAGTCATTTGACTGCAGCCATGCTGGAGCACCGCCTTTAGTCGAGCAAATCGACCCCAGGACTTATTCTTTGTGAGCCTAGCACTTATTCTATCGGTCTCTTTTGTCGAACCGCTAAGTTACACAAACACACACACACACACACATATATATATATATATATATATATATAATATATATATATATATATATACATATACGACGGGCTTCTTTCAGTTTCCGACTACCAAATCCACTCACAAAGCTTTGGTCGGCCCGAGGCTATAGTAGAAGACACTTGCCCAAGGTGCCACGCAGTGAGACTGTACCCGGAACCATGTGGTTTATAAGCAAGCTTCTTACCACACAGCCACTCCTGAAAATGTTTTGCTTTCTTTGTTTTGTTTTTTTGGCGGGTTTTTTTTTACAGTACATCGACCCCCAAAGGATAAAAGGCAAAGTCGACTTCGGTGCAATTTGAACTCGGAGCGTAGAGACAGACGAAATCCCGAAACGCCGCTAAGCATTTTGTTAGGCGTATTACCGATTCTGCCATCCCTCTGCTTTATTGATAGCATTAATAATCTAGACTGATCTCGCACAGCTGGAATCATTTTGATTATAGGCCTGCTCCATCTATGCCGACCTTGGGTTAAACAAACGACTCCCTATTTCCTCATCACAACAACTAAAAGACCCCCTTACTACCCTTTTAAACATCTCCTTCCCCCACAACCTCTACCTGCAGCGCGTGCGTATGTGTGCGTGTGCTCACGTGCGCGCACTCATCTTTATGTGAACATCCTTGTGTGTGTTCCTTGTGTATACAGAAACCCCCTACTTATAGTTAGTTCCATATAAATACCAGAGACGGGGGTAAGTAGAGACAGTCGTGGAAAAAGAGGGAGGAGAGAGATGGAGAGAGAGTGAGTCGCAGTGTGAGAGAGAAAATGCGAAACGTGTATTTTCCGCTGTTTTTTTTTTTTTCCTTTCGACTGTGACTCATCCACCACGTAGCATCACCATGACAACAGCGAGTGCAACAACAATAACAGTAGCTGCATCACTACCACTACTAATACTACTACTACAACTAACAGTAGTAGTAATAGTAGTAGTAGTAGTAGTAGTTGTTTACAATGATGATGAAAATATACGCAAGTGTGTCCATTTATACTGCTACATATGCGCCGTTTTCTACGCATACACACGGATAGATAGATAGATAGATAGATAGATATGACAGGGTGTGCTCGCAGGTGCAATATATATATATTTATATATTTCTTTGTTTTTTGTATGTAGAGAGAGGCGTACAAATGCAAATATACATACAAATTTGTATGTGTTTGTGTTAGAGGGAGGAGTACGATTGTGAGTGTATGTATGTATAACAGAACAAAAAAAATGCAATAAATCCCATACTATGTAGTTTGGGAATGCTTTGGCTGTCATTTCTAGCATGAGTATATGTGAATATGTGAATATTTATGCGTATGTATGTATGTATGTTTGTCTAGACATGAAACCAATGGTAACTTTTTGATTGGCCATAACCAACGACTACATAAAATATATATTTGTCTATATACTGACTATATCTCTACATATGTGATTATATATTTATTTATATGTATGTGTATTTTCGTACACGTATGCATGTGTATGTATACTGTATGTTTGCGCGCGTGTGTGTGTGTGTGTATATATATATATATATATATATATATATATAATGACAAACATGCATGAACAATGTGTGTATTTTGTGCGCGTATGTATGTATGTTTGTTTATATATTGTGCTTACATATGTACACGTATAAATATAAAACACTTTGTTATCTGTGAGTGATGCCCCAGCATGGTCGCTGTCTAATGACTGAAACAAGTAAAAAAAAATGGAAATATTAGCATGATAGAAAAAAAAAGACAGTAGAACGAGGGTCGGAACTTCGGATTATTTCCTTACATTATTAAGTGCGAAAGAATCATCCGTCATAGAAATAATACTGGCGAATGTATGGAAGACGGCCAACAAATGAGCCTCGAGATGATCTCTGACATGCTAGAAATAACAGTCAATACATTTTCAGACAACATACCGTGGGGTCTATGGCTTTTATTTTTTCTTTCTTTTATGTGTCTAATATACACTGTACTGTTTTCAAAAAAATATGAGATGGTCACTGCTGGAATATCGTTGATCGTAATAATCATGATAATCGGCTTGATCAGAGCTGACTCGGGGCTAAACAACCACATAGTGATGATGAAGATGGGATGTGTGTTTATGTATGTGAATATATGTGTGTATGTATATATGTTTGTGTGTGTGTATGTTATGGGTATCTGTGTATATGTGTGTGTTTATGTTTTCATGTCTACGTACATAATTGTCTCTCCTGTTCACACAGTGTCTTCAACATTAACCGCATGCCAACCAAAGCTCTGTGAATGAATTTGATAGACGGAATCTGAAAAAAGCCCATTGTGTGTGTGTGTGTGTGTGTGTTTATCCCCCACTACCGCTTGACGATCGGTGTTGGTTTGCTTACGTTTCCGTAATCAACCAGTTCGGCATAGGAGACTAATAGGGTGCCAGGTTTTTAAAAAAATAAGTAGCGGGCTCGATTTATTCAACTAAAACCATTCAAGGTGGTGCCCCAGCTTAGTCGCAGTTCATTGACTGAAAAAATAAGTAAAAGATAAGATGTGTGTGTGTCTGTGTATTCATGTATATATACGTAATACTCTTTCTTTCTCTCGTACACATAGAAAGATGTACATAAACATTCCGTATTTGGTGTAAGAGATGACGATAATGATGATGTGTTTTCAAGACTGTTGATTGATCTCCTTACAAACCAGACAAACATCTGTAAAGATGATGTTATAAAAGCCTAGTCATTAGTTATGTCTTTCACACCTGTCTCTACAGACACACAGCTTCCTTAGTCAGACAGACATGTACTTAAAGATGCTATATAAAGTGATGTAAATTGCTCTTGGTGTGTGTGAGAGAGGAGGGGTAGGAGTAGCCTTCATTCCCCTCTCACTTATCGACATTACCACCGTCAACACTACCGTTTCCACGAACCACCACCGTCCCCACTATCATCTCATTTCGTAAAATGGGTAGGCCACCTTTACTCCAGTCGTAATTTCCACCTACCTATGCTTATTACTCTCTCTCTCTCTCTCTCCACAGCTATGCAAGGGACGATAAAAGAAAGCATCATTCGAAACCTGGGTTTTATTTAACGAATTATACCCCATCTTCATCGTGTAAAAATATTATACAGTATCGTCAAATATTACTAAATTCACTGAATGCGGAAGATTGTTTTCAGTTTTTCCGTGTATGTATTAGATAACTCTACTACCCCACACAAACACACGCACAGTATGTGTGAATGTGTATGTACTTGTGTTGATAACCAAGTCAAGACCTGCTGCTAATATACAAGAAAGAAAAAAAAATTACTGTTACACACAGACAACTAATGTGTGTCTGTGTATATATATATATATATATATATATATATATATATATATATATATATATATATATATACGCACACATTAGTTGTCTGTGTGTAATATATTATATTATAATGGGAGAGGCCGGTTTATGGAGTTACCCTGGGCTTCCCGTCCATAAGAGGTTTGGCCTTACGGCGTATCGTCTGGCCCCATACTTGTTGACCTAACACCTCTTCAAAATATGGACGGGAAACCCAGGGTGGCCCCATAAACCGCGCCTCTTCTCATTATAATATTAACTGCTCTACATCGTAGAGTGTGCTTTTTATATTCGGATTTATGTTTTTCTTACATCGTAGAGTGTGCTTCTTATCCAGATTTATGTTTTTCTACAAACGATATATATATATAGATAGATAGATAGATAGATGAGGGATTCTCTCGTCATGAACAACAAATGTAGGTTCAGCAAAATAAAGCGGTAATCATGATCAATGAACACGAATGTGTTTCTTGAGGCTTGTTGATGCCTTGCAAACCTTTTGGCAAAAGGAACGAGATGAGTTTGCTCGAGTGGAGCTAGTGGACCATTTACTATGTTTTCCAGGGGTGGACCCAAGGGCTGAGGAGCACGTGTCCCCCGTCACCTCAAGAAAAAACGTGCGCCCTTCTAAATAATGTTATTACACCCTTTTCTCCTGGAATTGTGTTCCCTTCTGGCTTTGTGCCCTCCTTTCGAAAAATTCCTGGGTTTACCTGTTTTCTATATGTATAGGAACAAAAATGAATTAAGAGAAATAAATCAGAGGCACGTATTTGAACAACATAGACAAGTACAGGTATATTAAATACTATTCAATATGAATGCTTGATTTGTTAAAACTATTTCCCGGAGGATAGCTATACATGTATAACATAACAGAATAAGGATTTGAAATGTGGGCAGATACCTTACTAGCTCTCTGATGAAATCCTGATTTAGCTAACCACATCAAAAGAAAGGAAACGTTCAGAATCGTTTAAGATTCAATAAGAGGCAATTTATTTAATATAAATCAACTAAAAGCACAGAACTATTATATCAAAGGATATTAAGACATTTATTCAACAGAAACACGAGTTGGAATGTAATATGAAGAAAATGCTTTAATAAGAAATAAATTTTGAAGATGTATTAGTCTCCATTCTTCATTTTGATGTCTTGCACATGCACATGTGGTACCAGCAAGGTGGTATAGATAAGAAATTTCTTCTCTTACCATGTGGCCTTGACCCTCTCTCCCACTCCAAGGAACACTGGGCAAGTGTCTTCTTGAGTCAACTAATATCTTGTGGGTGAAATCAATAAACAGGAATTGTATTTTTAGAGTTATTGATCTGGAACTAACACCAACAACAGCAGTTGTGGTCGAGTGTTTTTGTAATATATTATCTCAGGGTCTGGAACAAGGGTAGAAGGATGCAAGCATGCCCTTTAACCAGCGCTGGATTAACCATGAAGTAAAAAAAAGCACGTGCTTAGGACATCAAAGGAAGGAGGGGGCACCACAGAAATGGTAAATAAGGCGGCGAGCTGGCAGAAACGTTAGCACGCCGGGTGAAATGCTTAGCGGTATTTCGTCTGCTGCTACGTTCTGAGTTCAAATTCCGCCGAGGTCGACTTTACCTTTCATCCTTTCGGGGTCGATAAATTAAGTACCAGTTGTGTACTGGGGTCGATCTAATCAACTTAATCCGTTTGTCTGTCCTTGTTTGTTTCCTCTGTGTGTAGCTCCTAGTGGACAGTAAAGAAATAAGAAATGGTAAATGGTTTACGGCACAAAAGAAATCACTTTACACTTGCTAAAATAATATTCGGGATGCCTTTATCTCTACTAAGTATAGATGCAAATGTGTTACATAGGATTAATTTTGAGGATCTGATCAAAGATTTTGCAATTCAAAAAAGTAGGAGGAAACTTTTCAAATATAAATAAAGTGAAAGTAGACAAAAATAAACATAATTTTCCCTCTTACTGTTTCATTTCGTCTTGAAAAATAAAAATTTATTTTATGGTTTGTTATTGTTTATATTTTGAATTACATAATCTTTTATGGGGGCACCAAAATCTTTTAAGTGCTTTGGGCCTTGATGGGTCAAAGTCCAGCCCTGCCCCTAACATTTTGGTGGGACAGTAAAAATGCTTTGAACATCGTCTTGAAAAACTTGATTTGCACCTCCTGAACAAATTTCATTCTTACACTTATGTAGATTATTACACTGGTCAACAAAATATATTCCTTGGACATTGGTCATTAAGAAGACTAAATCTATTTTAGTTGTTTGATAGCATATTTAGTGTTTGAAATATGTCAGTTTTTTTGTTTTGCTTAATTTAATTAATACTAAAGTCATATTAACATTTTATAGAAAATTTATTCATTGCTTAGAACTTGTGTTACCATATTTCTGTTGAAATACATTAGTTTTGTTTCGATTAATTTTGAAAATAATGAATTTAGTAAAATAATTTTGTTGTCTTTTAAGTTCATGTTTGGAACATAAATTATGAAATTTTGATGGAAGTTTTGAATTTAGATCACTTTAAACATGAATTTTGTATCATAGAAACTAGAGAGAGTCTTAAACAAATTGGTCTCAGAAGGATTAAACCAAAATATAGCATACGCCTTATTCATTCATTCATAATTTATTTTAACCTCATTTTTATATCATATCATATTGTTTATGTGTCATCTTATATTATTTTTATAGTATTTTTATATCACAGATCCATATATATGTCTGTGTGTGTGTGCATCTTTATGTCTGTGTTTGTCCCCACCTGCTTGACAACTGATATTGGTGTATAAGCATCCCCATAACTTTGTGGTTCAGCAAAAGAGACCAATGGAATAAGTACCAGGGTTAAAAAATAAGCATTGGGGTTGATTCATTCCACTAAAAATTGAAGGCTGTGCTCCAGCATGGCCTCAGTCTAATCACTGAAACAAGTAAAAGTAATAAGCTTTGTGATTGAATTTGGTAGGCGGAAGTTACTGCCGTGTGTGTATATTTCTGTGCATGTGCTTGTGCCTCTCTCTCAGAGAGTGAGAGAGGGAATGTATAATATATTCAGAAAGATATTGAAGTTCTCTTGGATTTACTATTTCTTTGGCAAAATTTTTCATTAAATCAAGTTTAGTTTAGAGAGATGATAGGAATGTCATAGTAGCCAGGTAAAGAGACAGATTAGACCCTGCTCATGTCAGAAAGGTTTGATATAGTGATCAGCAGTAAGACATCCATTCTATAAATATAAGAAGCAGCAGTGTTTTGTAAATGCTGTTTGTATGCCCATTAGCTTTCAAATAACTGATATCTACATAGTATTCCATTTACGAACATGGTGTTGAATAGTGTCAAGCAGTATTCCATGTTTGACATATGTTTCTATTGTGTGGACAGCTTGGACAATAAGGAATGCATAGCTTTACATTCCTGTTATGTAGAACTACTTTCAGGCTTCTTTGTAATGAATCAATGAAAAGGCGCCAGTCAGATACTCTAGAAGTCTAAGACAAGTTTGTGAAGAATTCATTGATGTCATTGCTATTGCAGAATGGACCATCTAATGCAATACATGTTACCAATTAAAATGTTGCTTTCAGTAGTAAGTCACTTTTGTATTTTGATCAAGTAAATTAGCTTTGTTCAGTCTAGAGATGATAAGCTCAACTTCCAACAACAATAAGTTACTAACAAGATCATTGAAATGTTCTCGAGTAAATAACTTAATTTACATTATTTACATTCGATGGATATTTGTCCTCATCTTGTTTGTTGTTAACACAACATTTCGGCTGATATACCCTCCAGCCTACAGCAGGTGTCTTCAGGAAATTTCGAACCTCGGTTCTCATTCCTAAGGTATTTTTCGATGTTATTATTCAATTCCAGTCAATGACCTGAATAATAATAATAATAATAATAACATCATCGAAAAATACCTTAAGAATACCTCTCCCATTATTGGAATGTTTCATTTCTTTTTATATATTTTTTACATTCTTTGTTGTTGTTGTTTTCCTATTTTATCCTATGCAAATCCATCCTGTCAGCATTTTTTGTCATTTATTCTGGTAATGTCTCATCAACCATTGCCCTTGTGGCAAACATTTTTTTTTCTTTTTGTTACCATCTCATCAAGAGGAAAATGGATATACAAAACCCTTGAAAAGTCTTCCAAGACTACACAATTCTAAGTAAACCTTTTCCCCCCACTTTTCCAAGTACGTTACTCATTTAATCCTGGCAATTTCTCTGCTGCCATTGCCCTTTTTAACAAATTGTGTATGTGTGTGTATATGTGTGTGAGAGAGAGGACAGACAATGTCTATAACTGATTACAGGGCTTTCAAGACTGTTGCAAAAGGAGGAGGGGAAAAGATATCTTTAACCCATTACCTACCAGTGATCTCATATGAGATCACTTAAAAATTACAAATTTCGTAATTATCTGTCAATATTTACACATATCTAACCTTTTTGTTATATCTATTAGGTATATTTCTCTGATATTCAAATGAGGTTTGCTAATTTTTCACCCAATATCTCGCTTATTGATATTTAAAATGTTATTTTGATCATTCCAGCGTGTTTCTAAGGCTGTTTTATGCTAGAAATCAAAGTTTCATAACAAAAATTCCAGTTAATAGAATTATGGGAGGTAATGGGTTAAACAAGGGACCTGATCAAAATTCTTTCAGGTGTGAAGAACTCCATCCACTAATGACACCCAAGTACCAGGTAATGATGTTAAACAAGGCTACAGATTAAGTATACTGCCCTGCACCCCCATACACACACACCCTGCCAAGTAAGTCACAGCAGGATTTGAACTCAGAACACAAAATGCTGGAACAAAACCACTGATATCACTTCCAGTCGTTCAATTATTTTCCCAAACCACTCCCTTAGAGGGTTAATATATTTATTGATTCCTAGAAAGATAAAAGACAAAATCTGAACTCAGCTGGATTTGAACTCAGAATGCAAAAAGGTGGAACAAATACCCACAGGGCATTTCAGTCAATGATTCTAACAACTCTGCCACCAGTTCGCTTAATAAATTACTATTTGTATGTTTTGTTTTCATACTTGTTGAGAAAGTAGGGACACTGATGAGAGTGGCGTTGGTGGCATTTAACAATGCTCTGATGATGATGATGATGTTTATGTGAGGGAGTGTTTGTGCAGTGGGTGTGAGGGCATGGAGTTATGTATATAATGATATGGACAATCACTGAATGTTCTCCAAGCAAAATTAACCAAACAGGAAGTAAGGAAGCACATACCAAGACAACACATACCTAAACATTCATGCAGTTGATGATGATGGTGATGGTAGCTGTAGTAGTAATGGTGGTGGTGGTGGTGTAGTAATGATGTGACTGCAGTAGTGATGCTGATGATGATGATGATAACAGTAGTAGTGGTGAGTGTATCATTTCTATTAAACACCTTTAAAAGATGTTTGCTGGCAATGACACAGTCAACATCATCAGCACCAACAACCAAAACTCTTCTCCCTCTTATACACACAAGTATATACAAATTTTTCTTTGTCTTTCAGTCAATTTTTTTTTTCAATTACACATGTTCTCTTGAACACACATTCTCTCTCTCTTATATATATATATATTCGATATCAGTGAAGAATTTCACTGGAAAAGTATATTTATATATATATATATATATATATATATATGAATGGATTTGATAGCGGGAAACTGAAAGAAGCCTGTCATATGTTTGTGTCTGTGGTTGTCCTCCACCACTGCTTGATAAGCGGTGTTGGTGTATTTACATCCTTGTAACTAAGCAGATCAGCCAAAGAAGTACCAGGCTTTATAAAAAAAAAAATGGTATGTCTTTAGATCAATTCGACTAAAAAATTCCTCAAGGCAATGCCCCAGCATGGCCACAGTCTAATGACTGAAACAAGTAAAAGATAAAAGATATATATGCCTCTACTTTACTGCAGCAGTAACTGTTCTGCCATTTTATGTGTGTGTGTGTAGCTTGCTTGTTTTTTGTACCTTGTTTATCATTTTGTCTGTTTTTTTGCAACGTCATGTACCCAGATATGTATCTGTATGTACATGTAGATGAAGGTATGTACATACATGTACATATATATGCATATACTCATATATTGTTTATATATATATATATGTATGTATGTATGTATGTATATATGTGATATATGTATATGTACGTATATATGTGTATGTATGTATCTATGTATAGTATATGTAGGCATACGTGGTAAAGAAGTGCTGAGATGGATGTTCATTTAGTTGTTTATATTTTACATCTGAATTTGATTAAACTGGCTTAGTAATACTAACGATGATAAAGAAAATGTGATGATAATTTAGATATGAAGAAGATGAGGTTGAGATTGATAACACAGATTCTGATGATGGTCCATTGTTAAAACTGAGAAAATCGTTCTTAATATCACAGAATATTAACTTATGTTCTCGTCTTTTGTGTATATGCAGATATTTAAAAAAATGTATATATTAATGATTATAAAGGCGTTTGTCTGTTTATATATTTTTCTCCGTATTTCTTTCTGTGTTCCTTTCAGTTGAAGAGCGTAGCTCGAAACGTTAAAGACTTTCTCTATTCCCGAGCGTTAAACTAATACATCCTTTTGTTGTTTACACCACCTGTCCTCGTCTGTTGTTTTTTTCGTAAATTCTCCCATATATATATATATATATATATATATATATATATATATATATATATATATATATATATATATATAATCTACTCATGCCAGCATGGAAAACGGACGTTAAAGGATGGAAATGTATAATACATACATACATGCATATATACATGCGCGCGTGCACACAAATAGGCGTACATGCAACATATATATGTCTATAGGCATGCACCGCATATATACGCACATTCACATCAGAGCAAAATTTTACACACACTGACACACGTATAAAGCGACAGAGAGAGAGGGGGGGGCAAGGAATGATGGCGTGTGAGACTATAGTAAAAAGTAGAAAGACGAGCTGAATGAAAAACGTGAGTGAGAGAGAGAGAGAGAGATAGATGCTAAGAGATCAAATTATGTTAGAGAAGAGAGAGAGAGAGACGGAGTCACAACAGCTTAATGAACGTAAGAGAATAGAACAGAAACTAACCAGGACTATTTACAAAATAAATTCTAAATCAAAAGCAAAGTTCCTGCGTAGAAACCTTACAACATAACACTTAAAGAACTGTAGCCATTGTTATGTTGGTGCTTCTTTACAACTAAAGAATTTTCATTCCGTCAGAATAAAAACAGAAAGAAGATTCAAAGAGACAACTGGACCATCATTTTATGTACTTCAAAATAAATGTTATTTGATTACCTCCCCTTCCCTTTGAACTCTTTATTGTGTCATTCATTGTTCTTCTACTTTCGTTTTCTTTCTTCCGTTTTTGTTTTCCATTTCTTTGATTTTCTTTCATTATATTCTGTTTAGTTTTCTTTCTCTTAATATATCTTTCTCTTTCGCAGATTTTCATCTTGCTTTCCTTTCCCCCCCCCCTTTTTTTTTACTTTCCTCTGCACGTGTTTACTCACACACACACAACTACACGTCCCTTATCTACATCTACACACGCATACATTTACCTGCAAATACGCGCACAGACACTTTTCTTCATCTACACACACAAGCGCTCACAAGGGAGAGGTTCTTTTTCTTCCTTTCTCTTTCCTCCGTATATGTAAATAAACACAGCAGCAAATATTTATAGCGTATAGTACGTATAGAGAGAAAAAAGCAGAAAATGCCTCATCGTAGATGTAACAGAGGCATTTGAGAAAAGGACCAAAGCAGAGAGCAATGAACAAATTCAATGCGAAAAGTAAAACGAAATACTTGTAGCATTGGAGTGGTTACAGCTGTACTCAGTTAGGTGTGGAGACGGCTTGGATAAGAAAAACGTGTTGAACAGTGTACGTCGAAAGAACCAAGACATTTCTGGTAGCGTCAATGCTGTTTGGTACAACAGGAGGAAACGATATTGTTGGAAAGTTCTGAAACCATCGTTATCTCCAGGGGGTGTCTTGCAGTGCAAGTTGTATGTAAAATATTTGTGTGAGTGTGTTATAAAAGCGTATATGTATAAACACTAATATACATACATGCGTGTATAAATACATTCAGATTGATTGATTGATTGGATCCCTGTGTTATAGGTATTGAAACTTATGCGTGTACATCAACATCTACAATATTATAGATCCTTTGCAGCTGATCTTAGTATATGGTTTCACACTGGGTATTAAAACAAGCATGGTTGTCATATCACATGCACTTCAGAGATTTGATGAATGGGGCAAAAATAAGGTGACTACTGCTGTTATGTAGTTATGCATTTGTATCATTACTAGCTCCATAGAATTTGACATGTATGAATGTGTCTATATACATATATATATATATATATATATATATATATATGTACTAACCCTACACTCTCTGAGTGGTTGGCGTTAGGAAGGGCATCCAGCTGTAGAAACTCTGCCAAATTAGATTGGAGCCTGGTGTAGCCATCCGGTTGCACCAGTCCTCAGTCAAATCGTCCAACCCATGCTAGCATGGAAAGCGGACGTTAAACGATGATGATGATAATATATATATGTACAATTTGATAAATGTATATATAAGCTTGTGTGTGAGATTTTATGTACAAGTGTATATATCATCTTCATCCTCACCATTTTATATGTCTTATATGCTGGCAGGGGGGTTAGGTTGGTCTTCTCAGTCCAAGTTGGCTCTTACTCAGAGTAAATGCACTCCTTGACATGCTTGAAGACCTCTCCTCATGAGGTAGTGAGTTTGATTCCCAGACTGGGTTATGTGTTGTGTTCTTGAGCAAAACATTTTATTTCATGTTGCAGCAGTTCACTCCTCTGTAGAAATGACTTGCGACATATCTGGTGCTAAGCTGTATTGGCCTTTGCCTTTCCCTTAGACCAGTGTTACTCAAAGCAGTAGCCTGTGGACTGGTGCTGGCTTGTGAGCCATCAGCTGCCGGTACATGGTGAGTTTCCAGAAAAGAAAGAAACAAAGCATAATATCAGTAATATCGCCTTATGCACTGGAGTAAACAACTTATCATCTTATGTAATATTGTATTATTTGTTTACAAAACGCTTAGTCGCATTTCGTCTGTCTTTACGTTCTGACCTCAAATTCCGCCGAGGTCAACTTTGCCTTTCATCCTTTCGGGATCAATAAATTAAGGACCAGTTGTGTATTGGGGTCGATCTAATCAACTGGTCCCCTCCCCCAAAATTTCGGGCCTTGTGCCTAGAGTAGAGAAAAAAAACAAGACTATTTGTTTACAAAATAAATATACGATAAAATAAATTGTCAACTTTTATTATATTCATTATATATATATTGTTTCTTGGTATAAATTAATATTACTAAGAAATATTATCAGTCCCTGGCACAATGGAAAAAAATAAACTGCCAGTGTACCACGTCTGATAGCTTGAGAAGCACTGTGCTTCGATGATATCAGTGGTGTGGAGAGGGGAGGCCAGTATGCATGAGCAACTGCTGGTCTTCCATAAGCAACCTTGCCCAGGTTTGTGCCTCAGGGGGGAACTTTCTAGGTGCAATCTTATGGCCATTCATGACTGAAGGGGGTCTTCACCCTATTATATGTTAGGAAAGGCATCCAAACATAGAAACCATGCCAAAGCAGACACTGGAGCCTGATACAGACCTCTGCCTTCCCAGCTCCTGTCAAACTGGCCAACCCATACCAGCATGGAAAACAGTTGTCAACTGATTGATGTGTATATATATATATGCATCACAACAATTGTGTGTATGTATTTTTCTGTATGCATATATTTGCATGTGTATGTATGCACTTGTGTACATATGTTTGCATTTGCATGTCTGTATGCATGTGTACAATCATATTTTTCTTATGTATTCTCTTTGCACATAAAACCAAGTGTTTTATCATTTCACCAGTAAATGTACAATATGTAAATTGATCTAGCCATTTTCAGCTGAACTACTAGTTTGTGATTAATTTAAATAGCTGCTACTATAAAGTTTTTTTCATAGGCAATAGGGTGATTGCTGTTTGGTGTCCAAAGAGTGGTCAACCACCCATGAAACCTGTCAGGATAATCTCATTTATTTTTTGCTACTGAAAGAATAATTAAGTGTGTTCACATTTGTTTACTTTCCACAGTGTAGGTGGTAAAAACTGTAACCTAACTATATCGAGTTTATATTAGGCTTTCTAGTGTATGAGTGTTTGGCAGAACAAATAGAAATAGAACTCAATATATGGGTACATATGTGTGTGTATTATATACAATATGTTTATATATACTTATACATACAGCTGTGTGTATGCATACATATATATAGATTGTATTTGCTTGTGTATATTCGCATTTATATGCTCATATATTTATAAGACTATATCTATATATATATGCATACAGACAGCTTCCCTCTCCATTTCACTCTCTCTCTCCCCATCCCCACCACCTACAAACATATAATGTTTGTTTGTCCCACATGTGGTATATGTAAAAAGAACATTTCATCCATTCTCTCCTTTCGATCAATAACAGGGACGAAAATGGAAATGTCTTTTTCTGTCCAAATATAAATTTGAACTGACCGATCCATATATTCTGTCCATTTTCTCAGACTATTGCCAGTGAAATCAGCCGAAAATTGTTAATCCCTCCTATTTTTTCCCTATATATATATAATGCCTATATATAATATTATATATGTATTTATATATAATATGTGTGTTTGTAATGTGATTTGTGTGTTTATCAATAAATATATATATAGAATGTGTGTGTATGTGTATACATGCCTTAATACACACATATGGACATATGGAACCATTGTCTCCAAAAATAATTGTCCTCTGTATATGCTCGGAAATATCTATATTCATCTATTATTAGTCAATTCCCTTTCGTTATTTTTCTCTCCCCTTCTGCTACCCTCTCTGAATATCCTTGAGTTATTTCCTCGCCCACTTCCCTCACACTCACACTCTCCTCTTTGATCTCTCTCTCTCTCTCTCTCTTTCTTTCTTTCTCCCACCTCCTCCCCTCTCTTTTACTGTCCCTTTCTAACAGATGGATAGATATATAGATAGAGAGAGAGAGAGTTGGGTGTAACTGACCGAATTGCAACAAGCACAGGAACAACATTTCCATTGAGTTCAAGCTCGAGGTCACCTCTGCACATTTCACTATTCCAACTCAACTTCTGCAACAATATAACAAGATCTAATTTTATACATACGCACATTCATATACATACCTACATATATATATATATATATATATATATATATATATATATATATATATATATATATATATACACATACACACACACACACATACACACACACAGATATATATACATAGTAATCACTCGCCATATTGCAATTCAACTATCGTACCCTCATTACGTCGCGGATTTTTCTGGCTAATATATGTAAATATATATCACAGACTCCTCAGTATATTGCAGGTCTCTGCAGCCGATGGGTATTTATATTTTTTTAGATTTTAATTATTTCTGTGGTAAAATAAAAGCGCAGGAGTGGCTTGCTTACCAACCACATGGTTCTGGGTTCAGTCCCACTGCGTGGCACCTTGGGCAAGTGTCTTCTACTATAGCCTCGGGCCAACCAAAGCCTTAGAGATGGTGTGGAGGTAACAAGCAAGTGATGGTGAGAGATATTGGAGTGTCTCAGAAGTGGTAGATGCAATGAAAACTAGGTGAGGACTTGGAGAGTAATAGCAGAATAAGAGAGGGGTGAAGGAAGGCGAATGTGTGTGCATGTGCACAATATGGTTAGGCAGGTAAGATCATTAACCACTGTTAAGCATAGGTCACAGGTTCAAATCATCCGATTTCTTTGTTTCTTCAGTGTTTCTTCATGAACAAGATATTGAATTTATTCTCCATGTTCTCAGTTTGTTTCATTATCAGGAATTCTAGAGGGTGCTGAGAAGTTCCTAGCTTTGGGTAAAAGAAAATACAGGAGGATCAATTAATTATGATTTTATCCAATATATTCCCCTCTCAGATTCATTCACTTATTGCAGTGGTCTTTCAGTTTTTCCTAAGCCCTGTAAAAGAGCTTGGAAGGTTAGGCCTCTAGCCAGGCCTTTCACAATACCCTTAAATCCAGGAACTTTCAGCACCCCTTCAAATATATCAGATCATCTGAAATTATTACCAGTTATAGACCAGCAGCATTAAATATTAATTTGTTCTTGTAATGATCAAAGGTATTCCAGATGTGACTATCCTGTTTTATTAAATTTCGGGAATATTGTAATTGTAACCAGACACTCAAAATTTTTCTCTCTCTTGCCTCTCTCTTATACTAATCTGCTTCTCTCTCTCCTTTCACTTACACTCAGTAAGGGAGAGTGAGAGAGATCTAAATGCAGTCACTCTCTCTCTCTCTTCTAGTCAAATTTCTCACTCTTCCACTCGGATCTCTCACTCTCTCCTAATTGGATCTCTCGCTGTCTTCCACTTAGGTCTTTCCCTCTCTTCTACTTGGATCTCTTGCTCTCTTCCACTCAGATCTCCCGCACTGTTCCAATTGGATTTCTCACTCTCTACCAGCTGGACCTCTTGCTTTCTTCCAATTGGATCTCTCACTCTCCTCCACTCAGATCTCTCTCTCTCTCTCTTCCAATCAAATCTCTCACTTTCTTCTAATTGGATCTCCCACTCACTTTCAGTTGGGTTTCTCACTCTCTTCCAATCAAATCTCTCACTCTCTTTCAATTGGATCTCTCACTTTCTTCCACTCAGATCTCTCTCTCACTTTCTCTCAAAACTCTCCCCCCCCTCCATTAGTCACCTTTCTCCTGTTGCTTCCAGACATTTCCCCCACCCCACCCTCGCCACTCCCGCACTCCAACATCCTCCTCACCCCACTAACACATCCCACCCCCTCTTCATTCCACCAGCATTCCCTACCCTACATATCATAAAGACCTATTTCCAGGCCCCTTTCATCACCATCGCACCCCCCACCGTATCCCCACCACAATCCAACTATTCAGTATTAATTAGACACTGGCTCAATTATAGATCAATATATTTCTTTCTAATTGATTCTTGATAAAACAGGAAACCAGCAAATAGCCGACATTTTTCTTTCATAAGAAAAAAAAAAAGTGTTTCCTTAAAATTAAACGATGTCTTTAACGAAGCATTTCACAGATGGATTAATGTTAGAATAAATTAAAAAAAAAAAATAAAAAACGATGGATAAAAGCTGAATGGTAAAATGTATTAATTACTTCTGATATAACGAGGTATCAGGTTTGAGTCCCACTTAGCATTTTATGCTTAGCATTTCCATTATGGTTCGACGCACACACATGTGTGTGTGTGTGTGTGTGTGTGTGTGTGTGTGTGCATTAGCTTTTTTCATGTTCAATTCATTATCAGCACCAGCGCCTCCTGGTGGACATTGACATTAAGCAATAAGGAATTCTGTTGTATAATGGGGGGATCATTATACTAATAATAACCATAGGCACTGGAGTGGCTGTGTGGGAAGTAGCTTACTTACCAACGACATGGTTCCGGGTTCAGTCCCACTGCGTGGCATCTTGGGCAAGTGTCTTCTACTATAGCCTCAGGCCGACCAAAGCCTTGTGAGTGGATTTGGTACACGGAAACTGAAAGAAGCCTGTCGTATATATGTATATATATATATGTGTGTGTGTGTGTTTGTTTGTGTGTCTGTGTTTGTCCCCCCCTAGCATTGCTTGACATCCGATGCTGGTGTGTTTATGTCCCGTCACTTAGTGGTTCAGCAAAACAGACCAATAGAATAAGTACTAAGCTTACAAGAAATAAGTCCCAGGGTCGATTTGCTCGACAAAAGGCGGTGCCCCAGCATGGCCGCAGTTAAATGACTGAAACAAGTAAAAGAGTAGAGTATGCACTGGTTCAATTTCTTGCATTTGACAGAGAAATCTGAATGCTATAAAGGGTTAACTATCCTACCTGCTTTGTTAAAAGTGGCCAAATCCAGCCTCTCACACTTCGCCTTCAATGTCATTCCAAAACTATGCAATTGTGTCATCGAAATCGCCAAGCCAGTTGGTTAATTGTTTAACCAACCAACCAGCCAACTAATTGATCACTTTCTTAATCAGCTGATTAAGCCATCAGTCAGTTTAACCCTTTTGTTGCTGTATTTATTCTGAGATGTTCTGTGTTTCCTTCAGTTATTTTGAATATAACAAAGAATTTAGTAAAATAACTTAGTTATCCTTAAGCTAGTGTTAGGAGCATAAATTGTGACTAAGGTTTGGGGGAATATTTTAATTTTAAACTTAAGAAAACAACGCATTTGTACTACAGAGCCAGAGCCGGTTTTGGCCTGGTTGGTAACGAAATGTTTGAACACAAGAGTTCACATCAAGAATCTTACAAAACCAGATACAAAAATGTGATGAATTTGTTGCTCCTGACGTGTGTGTGTGTGTGTGTGTTTCTGGATTCATTCCTACTACATGACACCTTCAGTGGGTATCTCGTACTACAGCCCCAGACCAACCAATGCCTTGTGAATGAATTTGGTACATGGAAACTGTGTGTAAGCCAGTTGTATATGTGTGTGCATATGTGCACGTGTGCATGCACATATACTTATATATATATATATATATATATATATATATATATATATATCTGGGTATGTGTTTGCTCCCTCCATACACGCACACCACTTGACCAGTGTTGGTTTGTTTATGTCTGCATAACCTAGCAATATGGCAAAAGCGACTGATAGAATATATACCAGGTTTAAAAAAAAAAAGAAATAACTAAGTACTGGAGACAAGTTGTTCAAGTAAACCCTTCAAGACAGAGCTCCAGCATGGCCACATTTCAATGACTGAAACAAGTAAAAACCAAAAATGTAAATAAATTACTTAGACAGACAGGTATATATATATATATATATATATACACACATATACACGTGCAAATGTATGTATGTAGTTATGTTACTTCTGTCAAGACATCTTTTAACTAACATCATAACATCTCACCCACCCTTCATCCCCACCCTCTCTCTCTCTCTCTCGTTCTCCCTCCCCTCCTCTCTTTCCCCAACTCAATGTCTTCTTGCCACCCTCCCTCCTTCCCCCCCTTCCCCACCCTGCCATTCCATCATTAACATCTATTCCAGCTGCCATCAACCGCTAACGAGATCATTAAAACAACATCACTAAACATGCAACATCCACTTCTATCAGATGTTTCTTAATGCCCCCCACCCCCCACACACACCTTAATCTCCCAATGTCCCCCATTTCTCCTCCCCTCCCCCTCTCTCTCTGAAGGACTCTTATCTCTTTCTTTCCATGTCTCTCTTGAAGCATTCTCTGAAGTACTTTCACTCCTCTTTTCTCTCTCTCTCTCTCTCTCTCTGTTTCCCTGAATTACTGAATTTTTGTCTAAAGCACCCTCACCCCCCCTCTCTCTCTCATATTCTCATACCTGCTCCCCCTCTTTTTGAAGCTTTCCTTTTTTCCACTCTCTCCTATACTCCCTCCCTATTCCTCACTACTTCACCCTCACCACCTCTCTCTACCCTCACACACTGACAGTACAATCGTTCAGACCCAGCTACAACAACTATTACGTCACTGGACAGTGATGGTCACATATGGACACATTGGTATTTCATGTAACAACCACTTTAAAGGTTAAGGGTTTCTTATCCACTCTCAAAGTGAGTACAAAGTGTACACAGTCTTTATGCTAAGGCCTTTAATTTTCATCAGCTCAGTATGCTCAGCAGTCAAAAGGTAACACCCATACCAGCCGCAAACAATAGGAACAATTGTCGCTTTATTAGTTTGTGTTTAATTCAAACCTTATAGTGGTTCTTAACTAGGATTCATATGACCCTTAGGGTTCAATATAAGACTGTTTTATTAAAATTCATGAGCAATATAGGCGCAGGTGTGGCTGTGTGGTAAGTAGCTTGTTTACCAAACCACATGGTTCCGGGTTCAGTCCCACTGTGTGGCACCTTGGGCAAGTGTCTTTTACTATAGCCTTGGGCCGACTAAAGCCTTGTGAGTGGATTTGGTAGACGTAAACTGAAAGAAGCCCGTCGTGTATATATATATATATATATATATATATATATATATGTGTGTGTGTGTGTGTATGTGTTTGTTTGTGTCTGTTCGTACCCCGACCATCACTTGACAACTGATGCTGGTGTTTACTTCCCCATAACTTAGCGGTTCGGCAATAGAGAATAAGTACTAGGCTTATAAAGAATAAGTCCTAGTGTTGATTTGTTCAACTAAAGGCAGTGCTCCAGCATGGCCACAGTCAAATGACTGAAACAAGTAAAAGAAAAGAAAGAACAATATATTTTAACAAAACTCTGCAATACACCAAATATTTTGACAATTTTTTTAAAAATACAATCCCTAATAATATATAACAATAATTCTTTCTATTGGAAGCACAAGGCCTCAAATTTGGAGGAAGGGATTAAGTCGATTACATCAACCCCAGTGCATAACTGGTACTATTTAATCAACTCTCAAAGGATGAAAGGCAAAATTGACCTCAGCAGAATTTGAACTCAGAACATAAGGATGGAGGAAATACTGCTAGTCATTTTGACAGAATAATGTGCATGTTAAGGGGTTAATGTAAGAGCAGCTAAGAGGGACACGTATGCATCATTGTCATTATATGTTCCTTTATGCTTGCACAGGTTGGCTAGGTCTCAGAGTAAATCCAGCGCTGGGTTAACCATTAAATAAAATAAGCACATGTTTAGGGCTTCAAGGCAAGGGGCAGCACCACAGAAATGGTAAATGGTCTACATCAGGGGTTTTCGAACTGTGGTCTGCTGACCACAGAGGGTCCACAAGGACAAGACAGGGTGTCCGTGGACAGCAAATACTTTTTATGGGCAATTTGATTTTATATATGTTTTTTAATCGAAATCTTTTAATTGACAATAAACCTATTTGTTAAATACTGTTAAATAAATAAATGTAAAAATATATGTTATTTTAAGCAGATATTTATGTATAAATTTCATAAATGTTTATAAGGGGTTCCCTAAGGTAAAGCCTGAAATATAAAGGGGTCCGCAAGTCAAAAAGTTTGAAAACCCCTGGACTACATCATAATAGAAATTATTTAAAACTTGCTGAAATAATATTTGAACTGGTTTACATGATTGGAAATATAATTTCGAAGTGTTCATTGTGTTATAGTGAGGATCTGATCAAAAACTTTGGTCAAAGACTTTGCCACAATCTGATCGAAGACTTTGGAGAAGACCCGTCAAACCAAGTGAAATTGTAGTTGTGGCTGATGCCAGTGTCACGTAACTGGGAGCCATGAGGGGACTGGAACAATGTATAATTAAGTATTTTGCTCAAAAACAGAGTGACATTATCCAGTCTGGGAATTGAAACCAGGAACTTATACTTTCTAGACCACACACCTACACCTAAAAATATAACTGTACCAATGAAACATATGAACTGAACAGGGTGGTCAAAACTGGAATGAATGCTTTGGATATTTTAGTTCAAGATATACTAATTCTGAATAAAGTTGAGATGGTCGTGGCTAGAACGCCTTTGATCACAGGACATCTGGATCAGAGATGACCTATGGCTAAACAAAAAATGACAACAACAATGTTTACAGGGTTTTTTGTTGTTTGTTATTTTGTGTCCTTGTCCCCCAGTGAATAAACAAAACAATCAACTAATTTTAATGTGGTTACTATGACAACAGGCACAGGAAGCTACTGACGCACAGACAGACAAGTGCAGAAACAGCAGCAGCTGTTGGTATACTGACTGTGCAGCTTAGTTGCACTTTACTGCATGGTTACTACTCTTACCACAACCTTTACTACCACCACTGTTGTTCAAACAAAAGAGGGAGCTTGTATATTGTCATGTGTGCGTGTCTGTGTATATCATCATCATCATCGTTTAACGTCCGCTTTCCATGCTAGCATGGGTTGGACGATTTGACTGAGGACTGGTGAAACCGGATGGCAACACCAGGCTCCAGTCTGATTTGGCAGAGTTTCTACAGCTGGATGCCCTTCCTAACGCCAACCACTCAGAGAGTGTAGTGGGTGCTTTTACGTGTCACCCGCACGAAAACGGCCACGCTCGAAATGGTGTCTTTTATGTGCCACCCGCACAAGCCAGTCCAGGGGCACTGGCAACGATCTCGCTCGAAAATCCTACAGGAGCCAGTCAGGCGGTACTGGCAACGGCCACGCTCAAAATGGTGCATCTCATGTGCCACCCGCACAAGAACCAGTCCAGGGGCACTGGCAACGATCTTACTTGGCTTGCCGGGTCTTCTCACGCACAGCCCATTTCCAAAGGTCTCGGTCCGTAGTCATCGCCTCGGTGAGGCCCAATGTACGAAGGTCTTGCCTCACCACCTCAGCCCAGGTCTTCCTGGGCCTACCTCTTCCACGGGTTCCCTCAACTGTTAGGGTGTGGCACTTTTTCACGCAGCTATCCTCCTCCATTCTCACCACATGTCCATACCAGCGCAATCGTCTCTCTTGCACGCCACAACTGATGCTTCTAATGTTCAGCTTTTCTCTCAAGATACTTACACTCTGACGGGTATTCACATTGACATTACACATCCAACGGAGCATACTGGCTTCATTCCTTGCGAGCTTACGTATGTCCTCAGCAGTTACAGCCCATGTTTCACTGCCATGTAGCATGGTTGTTCGTACGCATGCGTCATACAGTCTGCCTTTTACTCTGAGTGAGAGTCCCTTTGTCGCCAGCAGGGGTAAGAGCTCTCTAAACTTTGCCCAGGCTATTCTTATTCTAGCAGCTACACTTTCAGCGCACCCACCCCCACTACTAACTTGGTCGCCCAGATAGCGGAAGCTATCGACTACCTCTAGTTTTTCACCCTGGAATGAGATAGAAGTTGTTTCCTGTTTGTTTGCAGTCTTTATTGCACCTGAACATCTGCCACAAACAAAAACTAACTTGCTAGTTAACCTGCCTTTGATACATATATATATATATACACACACACGCACATAGATATGCATACAAACACATGTATACATCCATATATGTATACATGCACACATAATATATTATGTATGCGTGTGTGTATATATATATATATATATATACACACACACACACACACACACACACACACATAACACATTCATATACACACACACATGTATGTTGACACACACACTCACACACAATTTGACATTAAGCATTAGGAAGTGCATCCAGCCAAAGAAACCATGCTGCAACAGACAATTGGACAACTCCCCAGCTGATCAGCTGCATGTCAAATCATCCAACTCATGCCAGTATGGAAAACTGGACGTTAACTGATGATTATGAAGGCTCCAAAATGGTGCACATTCTCTCCTGATGATCCAGTAAGCTTGCTAGTGTCCATTATGCAGCGCTTTCAACCAGAAGCACTTGTATCTGCAAAATGAGGTGACGAACTGGCAGAATTATTGGCATGCTGGACACAATGCTTAATGGCGTTTTGTCCTTCTTTAGATTCTGCGCTCAAATTCCACCAAGGTCGACCCTTTCACCAAGGTCGACCCTTTCACCAAGGTCGACCCTTTCACCAAGGTTGCACCAGCATTGCCTCTTTCGTCTTTTCACGGTTGATGAAATAGTTAATTGCCAAGCACTGGGGGTGGGGAGGTCAGTGTAATTGACTAACCAGCTCCCTCAAAATTTCAAGGTTTGTGCCTCTTGTAGAAAGGAATAATGTTTGATAGATAGACAGATGGATGGATGGACGGATAGATGGATGGATGGACGGATGATAGATAGATAGACAGACGGATAGATAGATAGATAGCTAGATAGATACATTTCTTTTATTAGCCACACAGGGCTCAACAAAGATGGGACAAATACAATGTAGAGCTTTTCTTTTTGGGAGGGGGAAAGAAAAAAAAAAAGTAGGGGTGAGTCGATCAAAAGGGATCGAGAAAAAAAAAGATAGATATATAGATAGACGGATGGATGGATGGATGGATGGATGGACAGACGGACGATAGACGGATGGATGGATAGATAGATGGATGGACGGACAGACGATAGACGGATAGATAGATGGATGGATAGATAGATGGATGGATGAATAGATAGATAGATAGATAGATAGATGTGTGTGTTTATGTATGTCTATGCAAATACTGATATTCAATGTCTTTGGTTATCACTGCCTGAGTGCGATGGTGCAGTAACGTTTACATTCCCTATTGACAGTACATTGCATCAATATACATTTCCAAGGACCAATGGAATAAAAATGAAAAAAATAAGCAAAATCCCTTACTTTGAAAAAGAGATAAGGGTTAGAAACAGGAACAGTGTCCAAACATAAAACACAGCTTCAAAAAAAACTTCCTTCCAACCCATGCTGGCATGGAAAAATGTGTGTAAAACAAACAATTGAATGATGTAAATATGAGGGCAGGTAACTGAAGAAAAGGTGACATTTAAGCTTATAAAGTTCAAAGCAATGCATTTTTGAATTGGTATTATAGAAAAAACAGTATGTTAAACCTTTATATTGCAACCTTCAAGACAAAAAACATGTCTTAGGTATTTAGGTTTTTTTTATTTTAAGGTTGGGATTTAAGGTTTAATAATAGTTTGTTTTTTTGGGGTTGTTTTGTCTTATTTCTTTTGCTACGTTAAAATAAAAACTATCAATGATTACTTTGATGTTTGATAGGTGAAATGTCAGCTTTTACTCACCTGTTCATTCCTTGAAAGGTGGGTAGATAAAGATGGAAAACAAGATATGGGACAATGAGATCAATATGTTGCTATGGACAATCGTGGACTTGTATGGCTGTAGTATAAATTATTGATGGAAACTTCAGTGGTGGGAGGATATCTATATATATATATATATATATATATACATATATATGCACATGCATCATCATTTCACATTCATTTTATGATGATGTTTGTATATATAGATATATGCATGCATATGCAGGCACATGCATGCAACAAACATGCCATCATACATGCATTCTCTTTCTCTATCTCTCTCTCTCACTCACACACACACACACACACACACACGTACATATGCACACACATACATGCTCCTTTACTCACATGCTCTCTTTCTCTCTCTCAAGCACTCACAAACAAACACACAGTCATACATGCATGAGCTTTCACTCGCATGCCTTCGCATGCATTGAGACAGACAGACAGACAGACAGCCACATTGAAAGAAAACATGTAAAAATACTGATAGTGATAAACGATGAAAGGGATAATGGTGATGCTGATGATGATGGTGTAGAATCTAAAATGATGGACAGAAGCCAGAGAATATTGCTGTAACATGGTTTATTATCAAATACATCAAGATAATTCTGTTATTAATGGTTCTGAGGGTTGAGCAACTTATTTAGCCAGAAAGATAATAAATCACTCGTAATAATACTAATACTACAACTAATAATAGTAATAATAACAATGGTAATGATTTTTTTTGTTTTGTTTTGCACTGGCACAAGGCTACGCATGCTGGAAAGGTGTAAATAGTCCATTGGCACTCTTATTGGGAAGGTCTAAATTGTCCATTGATACAAATATTCTCTTATTGTGAAGATAAATAGTCCATTGGTGCAAGACTAATTACTGTGAAAAGGTAAATAGTCCACAGGTGCAAGGATACCTCTGTTGGGAAGTTGTAGATAGTCTATTGGCACAAATACAATCTAGTTATGAGGATAAATAGTCCTTAGGTACGAGGACACACCTATTAGGAAGCTGTGAGTAGGCCATTGACACAAATACACTTATATTGGTGCATTGGGAAGCTGTAAATAGCCCATTGGCACAAATACAATCTTATTGTGAGGATAAATAGTCCATAGGTGCAAGGGCACACCTATTGGGAATCTGTAAATAGTCCAGTGGTACACTTATTGAAAAGGTGCTAAATAGTCCATTGGCACAAGGTTACACACTTATCAAGGAGTAAATAGTCTGTTAGTTCAAGGACATATTTATTATGATGGTGTAATTAGTTTAGGGTTAGTGTATCCAGTACATTATAAGTATATGTTTTGTGCCAGCATGTATGTGTATATATATATATATATATATATATATATGTATATCATTTACTTTCCAAGGTACGATGAGTTGGATGGTTTGATAGGAGCTAATTCTACTGTCTGCTTTGGTTTGGTTTCTGCTCTATACCATTTTACAGAGTGTACTGGGTGTTTTTTGCATGGTACCAACACCAGCAAGGTCACCAAGTAATTTGCTGTCAAAACCCCTTAACTGAGATACATGCCCCTTGGAGGGCTTGTTTGAGAATTCTGCCCCCTATGAACCTCACAGAAACAGTGGGTTATGAAAATAAGAGAAGAACATTTATATATTAATATAATAGTATTTGAACAGATATTGATATAGGTGTGTGAATGTATGTTTTTGTATAGATTCACATGCATAGATACACATACGCATACATGAGCATGTTTCTATATCCCTTGTACACAATTAGCAACACATGGACACATGTATAGGCACATGTACACATTCAGATAACCATAACGGTACCATAACAAAAGTTAAATAAAATTTAGCTTACAGTTCTATATTTAAGAGATGAGGAATTATGTACATTATTTACATTTGATGGATATATGTCCTCATCTTGTTTGTTGATAACACAACGTTTTGGCTGATATACCCTCCAGCTTTCATCAGGTGTCTTGGGGAAATTTTGAGCCTGAATAATAATAATAATAATAATAATAATAATAAAAACATCGAAAAATACCTCAGGAATGAGAACCCAGGTTCAAAATTTCCCCAAGTCACCTGATGAAGGCTGGAGGGTATATCAGCCGAAACGTTGTTAACAACAAACAAGATGAGGACAAATATCCATCAAATGTAAATAATGTAAAATTTAGCTTTAACAGAATTCAGTAACCTGTGTGTGTGTGTGTGTGTGTGTAATTGATCTGCACTCATATTCTCTACATCTACAGTGTTGTTCTACAAACATTGTCATGTAAATGTATGTATGCTTGTGTTCAGCTTTGTGTGTCTCTCTCACTGTTTGACAACCAGTGTTGGTTTGTTTACATTCTTGTGACTTAGCGAACAGAAAAGAAAATGACCAACAGAATATGTACCGACTTAAAAAAAAAAAAAAAGAAACAAGTCCTGGTTGATTTCATTCATTAAATGCTCCAGCATGACCACAGGACAACAACCAAAACAAGTGAAAAATAGATAAACAAATAAATATTTATGTTCTGAATTCTGTTAAAAACAAAATTTTTTTAAATGTAACCAAGTTTAAAAATGACTTTTGTCTATGATGATAAAGCTAAAAATATATTCAGTCGGTCGAGCAAATCAGGTGGTGGTTCCATCATTGGCTGTGAGCCAACTGCTCATGGGGTTTTCAGTTGAAATCTATTGCAAGGAATTTTATAAGTTTTCTGGGTCACAACAACACCTTATATCTCAAAATATGTTGGCCTTGCACTGATAAATTTAATTAGATTATGACTAGAAAGATATCAAAATATTGTAAAATTGCAACACATATATATCTGAAAATATCAAGTTTACAACATTGGTATGAGGATGTAGTACAAGTAATTAAACTATATTATAAATGTGATACAAATCTATACAACATAGTATATCTTATTCTGTAAATATATTCCATATAATATAGTATGTACCACACAATTATTGTCAGTGGTATTTGCTACTCATTGTTTCCGATTTCTTTCTTTCTTTGCACTTCCTTGCTTATGTTGGTGCCTCTGATGGCTGGCAAGACTAATTTTTGCATGGAGCAATTGTCCATGGAGGTCTCATTGGTTAAGCAGTAGAAGCTTTAATTTGGCGCTGACTGGACTTTGATTTTTTTACAAAACATTCTATGCCAATATTGATGATGTGATGTCTGCTGTTCTGTCTTCCATGTATTGTTCCCAGGATTTTAGGCCATTGTGGGTGCTCTTCATTGCCCGCTTCAGTTGATCTTTGTAGCATTGCACGAGCCACCCACTCTTGCTGGTGCTAACTTTTCTGTAGAGAATTTGGTGAGGCAGTCTGGGATTATCCATGTAGTGGGCATGATTTGCTCAGATGAGGCAATGTTTTACCTGTTCAAGGACTGCAAGATTTTTGACACTGTCATCCCATTTGATGTTTAATTGATTACAGTTTTTGTTATATTCATATATAACATGATGATCACTCCCGTCAAGTTCATTATATGAGTGTTTGAAGGAAAATATTTTTTAAAAAAAAGTAATAAGATATTTAAAAATAAAAGAAGCTGCATTTATTTGCAATGGATATATGAATGTGATTTGAGTCCAGGAATGGATTTTACTATGAAGTCACAATGGGGACACTGAGGATTTTGATTTTCCCTGGAATTGGGCAAACATGTTCTGTTGCTTCACCTCCAATTGTTTTAATACATCATGACACATTTTATGCCATGCAGATCGATCTCAGCATTGACTTTCTCAAGATGTCAAATTAAGCTCTACAGACTTTAGTGATTGCTTCAATTTATCCTTATACCAAAGGATAGGTCTTCCTTTACTGCAGTATCCCTCTACTTGTTGACTTTACAAAATTTTTAGAATGTAATTAACTTTCATTCAAACATACAAACATTGTATATGCTATAAAATATGGTATAATCTATATAATACTGCATTGTATTTTTCATGTCCACTTTTCCATGAGTCAAATGAATGAGTCAGACAGAAATTCATTGACATTGATTTTCTACAGCCAGATGCCCCTCCTGTCACCAGCCCTTACTTAATTCCATGCAAGGTACTACTTCCACAGAAGATTACAAATGAACAACACCACTTCTATGACCGTGATATTCGTTTACATCTATCATTTGATATCAAGACAAGGAGACACATACACACAAATACACACATAGATTTATATGATGGGGCCAGTAGGGTGGGGTTCAGTTTCCATCTACCAAATCTATTTGCAGCACTTTAGTAAAAAAAAAAAGCTTCCCCAAGGCATCACATCCTGGAAACTGATCCTGAAATTTCATGACTGAGAAGCAAACTTTATAACCACACAGCCATGTCTATACTTATATATATATATATATATATATATATATACATATATATATATATATACACACACACACACACACACACACACACACACACACACACACACACACACACACACACACACACACACACACACACACACACACACACACACACACACACACACACACACACACACACACACACACACACACACACACACACACACACACACACACACTGCTCTCTCTCTCTCCCTCTCTGCACACACATACACACATTATAGTATACACTGCATTAATAATAACAACCTAAAATGTGAGAACTATGTGATAACATAAACAATATGCAAATGATATCAATATGACCACAAAAGGATATCGGAATAGTGTAAAAATGTGCTGGAAGCAACAGTGGCAGCAGTAAGGATGTGGGTGGATCTTAGATGATTTATCATAGAACAAGGAATTGTGTAAAGTAATATCAACAACATTGTGTACAATATATTGGTGTGGTGATGGTCCCTAAGGATATCAGAATAGTGTGGTATAAACCTAAGTGATACCAGACCTGTAGTATTAAATATTACGCTAGAGATATATTAGAAGTGTGGGAAAATGACACGAGTTATAAGAATTGTATGAAAAGGATATAAAATATGAGGGGGTGGGGAGAAAAGGAATAGGAAAATAAATCAATTTTTATCAGAATCTTTGAGACATCTGTTTGTCCATCACTGTCTCTCGGTCTGATTGTCTGACTATCGATATACACCTATCTTGTCTGTCTGTCTGTCTTTCTGTCTGTATGTCCAACTACTTTATAGTTATGTACATATATTTCCATATATTTCTATCTAATTTTCTGTCTGTGCATTGTATGTGTGGTGTTTGGTTGAAAGGGAGGGGGGGTGTTTGCATTGATGTGCATCAAAGAAGAAAATAGAAAAATATTGCTTGTGTGTATGTGTGTATATGGGTTTAATTGTATGTGTGTATGTGTGTTTTTTAGTTTGGTTAAGCCATCAATACTAAGTCTTTGCTGGAGCAATGCTTTCTGTGTAAATATACATACATACTCAAACATATATGTTTGAGTATGTGTGAATATTTATATATGCATTTGTCTCTGCACATATCTGTGTAGGTATACATATACACGCACACATATGCACACACATACAAGCACACACACACACACACACATATATTAAAATAGAAACCTGAAAAATTTTTGTTATTTATTCTGTATTACATCATCATCATCATCATCCTTGTTTAACATCCATTTTCCATGCTGGCATGAGTTGGATAGTTCATCAGTTACTGGCCAATCAGAGAGCTATGCTAGGCTCCAATTGTCTGTTCTGGCATGGCTTCTATGGCTGGATGCCCTTCCTAACACCAAGTACTTTACAGTGTACTTGGTACTTTTTACATGTGCTTTTATATGGCACCACCACAGGTGCTTTTTACATGGCAATCACCAGTTAACATCTATTTTCCATGCTGGCATGGGTCAGAGAATTAGACTGGATTCAACAAACCACATGTCTACCTCAAACTCCAATGTCAGTTTTGGCATGGTTTGTATAACTGAATACCCTCCCTAACACCTAAATTTCATTCCACTCTGATGAGTGCAGGGTTACATAATTGGACTGTTACCTAATACTCCATTAGTCTCCTAGTGCAAAACCGAATGGTAATACTATACACCTCGACTATTATATATATATATATATACACACACACGTGCGTGTATGTGTATGTTTGTACCAGTATGTACTTGCTCTGAGTTCAAAATTTACCTTGGTACTGAAAATTAGGGCTTATCATTAATCACTGGATTATGTTATCTGATCCACACTAAATTAGCAACTTTGGACAAGATATGTCTACAACCAGCAGAGATAAGCCAGACAAGGGATGCTGTGGCTTAGATTTCCAAAAGTTGAATGGAATTCTCTAAATAATCTTGGATTAGCTTAAAGATTTAAACTAGTTCCTAGTTTAATTAATAACTGGACAGAAGTTAGAATCTTATTGATTTACTTCAGACATTTAAGCATTTAATTCTAGTTTTATTAACATAGTAGTTTAAAAGCCATACACTGTGCAGGCTTTAAGCTAGTTCCTGTGGAGGGCTAATTGAGCCTGTGGCCCAAAACTAAGGAGAGTTAAATAGCATGACTATAATACGTTTATAATGACTATATGCCCTGGTGGTGTTTGATCAGAGGTTTAGGATGGATGAGAATCAATTCTGTAATGCAATCATTCAATTGTTCCAGTCCCAAGTTGCATTCCAACTGTTGGCCAATTTATCCCAAAGTTCTTATCTCAACATAAAATTAACAAAGTGAATGTCATTTATCTGACATCATCTGACAAATGCCAACCAAGATGGCATGAATCAGCCAAGCTTTACCTAC
>NC_142935.1:67132072-67137072 GCF_046866305.1 Octopus bimaculoides
ACATCATTCCAAACTCACACACACATATATATATATATATATTTATATATATTTATACATATATATATTCTCTCTCTCTCCCCTGCTACACAGTTTTATATACCTAGTCAAAACAAACCGATAATACAATAAATGTTTACCAAACTCTCATGCCCCATGCTGTTTTATTTTATTATTAATAAACTAAAATAAAAATTCAAGAAATTATTATTATTTGGTGTTTTCATTGAATTTCAATGGAGAATAATTCACCATCATTGCAGTAACATTATCTATTTTTTTTTTCCTTTGGATAGTATTTTCTTTTTATTAATTTTTTTCATGTTAGTAAGTACAGAATGCTTCTATATTGTTGCCTCTAACTTGTATTGTAAATCATAAATCTTGTAATGTCTCATAAATCATATGACATCTCATTTTGTCTTTCCTTGTGTGGCCTGGCCATTAGTTGCATGGTAAGAAGTTTCTTTGCAACCACATTGTTCTGTGTTCAGTCTCATTGCACAGCAGCCTGGGCAAGTGTCTTGTACTACAGCTACTATAGCCCTAGGCTGATCAAAACCTTGTGAGTGAATCTGGTAAAAGGAAACTGAAAGAAGCCCTTTGTGTACGTGTGCATGTGTGTATATGTATGTATACATACACATATACATACACACGTGTATATGTATGTATACATGTGTATCAATGTGTGCATGTGTTTGTCTATTTGACCATTGCTTGACAACCAGTATTGGATTGTTTACGTCCCCTGTAACTAAGCGGTTTGGGGAAAAGGGGCCAATAGAATAAGCACAAGACTTGAAAATAAAAAAAAATTATGTACTGGGGTCAATTTCTTCAACTAAACCCTTCAAAGTATTGCTCCAGAATGGCCACAGTCCAATAACTGAAACGAGCAAAAGGTGTGTGCAGACATGGATGTGTGGTTAAGAAGCTCACTTAGCAACCCCATGGCTTCAGGTTCAGTCTCATGGTACAGCGCCTTGGACAATTCTCTTCTACTACAGCCTCGAACCAACCAATTCCTTGCTTGTAAATTTGGTGTTGACAATGGTTGGGGAGTGATGTAGTCTTGGAAGTGTTTTCTACCCCTATTTCAAAAACGGACATTCTGGTTCTGCCGTGACCTTTTTGTTGCCATATTTCTGTTGAAATATTCTGCCTTTTGTTTCAATTAATTTTGAAATTAATGAAGAATTTAATTAAATAATTTTCTCATTATTAAGCTGGTGCTTAAGATGGTGAGCTGGTAGAATCATGAGCACGCCAGGCAAAATGCCTAGCAGCAGTTGTCCAGCCTCACATTTGAATTCCGCCAAGGTCAACTTTGCTTTTCATCGTTTTGGGGTTAATGAAATAAGGACCAGTTACACACTGGGATCAATATAATCGACTGGTTCCCACCCCAAAATTTCAGGCCTTGTGCCTAAAACAGAAAGGGTTATTAAAATGGTGTTTTGAAGATAAGTTAACATGAAATTTTGATAGGTTTTTATTTACATCCCTTTAAAAATAGGGAGTTTGTATCATAGGATCGAGAATGGTCCCAGGTGGGTTGGTATTGAAAGGGTCAAGGAATCATTTCTTTTATTCTTTTATTCTTTTACTTGCTTCAGTCATTTGACTGTGGCCATGGTGGAGCACTGCCTCAAAGGGTTTTAGTCAAACAAATCAACCTCAGGACTTATTTTTTTAAAGCCTAGTACATATTCTATCAGTCTCTTTTGCTGAACCACTAAGTTACAAGGACGTAAACACACCAACACTGGTTGTCAAGTGGTGATGGGAGGACAAACACAGACACAAAGGCACACACACAGATATATATATACACACACACACATACTTATATATATATATATATATATGATGGGATTCTTTCAGTTTCCATCTACCAAATCTCCCTACAAGGCTTTGGTCAGCCCAAAGCTATCGTAGAAGACACCTGCCCAAGGTGTTATGCAGTGGAACTGAACCCAGAACCATGTGGTTGTGAACAACCACATGGCTTCTTATCACACTACTATATGACTATAAGCCACTGTAACCAGCCTAGAAGATAACCATTGACTGTAGAGAGGAAATGTAATAATCCTTCAATTGAGTTTTCTTTGTATGAAACAAGCATAAAGAATTTTAATTATCTACAAGAAAGAATACAAGCTCTACTAATCCTTGTATGTGAGATTAGAGGATTTAGCAATTCCTTGAAAATCTATAATAATCCATTCCTATTTCCTCTTCTTTTTTTTCTCCTTTGTCTCCTTTTCCACTCCTTCCTCCTCCAGAATTATCTCAATGACTCAATGCTGTTGAACTCGTTAGCAGATAACGAAACATATTCGAATTCCTGACATAAATATTCCTTGTGATTTGACATTTAGCAGGTCAGCTGATGAACTGTAAAAACTTCTTTTGGTTGGAAGTGTACCAAGAACCAGGTCAATATGTCTCTTGTTTCCAATTCTATATTAACAGATGGAATTGCTGAGCAATGCTGGCAGCTTCGACTTGTGCCAAAACATGGTGCGAACTAAATTGAAATCTATGAGAAACAAAGAAAAATCATTTCAAATATTCATCACGGTCGTCTTGTCAGCTTATATACACACATGCTGTGTGGATGTGCCTGTGTGTGTGTGTAAACATATTCATATATATGTGTCTTTTAGTCTGTATCTCCCCTCTGTTATGCTTCTAGTTTTCTCTCTATCTTTCTGTTTCATTTGTTTTTTGGGTTTTTTTTGTTTTTTTTGCCCCTCTCTCTGCTCATCTTTGTGCATGTATATGTACACACACACATACATACTTGAAGTTGATGTTTTTAAAACAAATTAAAAACAGCTGATAACACACTACTTTAAAAATAGGATTCAGTATTTCAGTAGAATCGTGAGCTCTAATTAGTATTTTAGTCTAATACACACACACACACACACACACACACACACACACACACACACACACACACACACACACACATATACATACATATATACACACACACATATATATGTATCCATTACATTAAGGGCTATTACTACAAATAAATGCCTCACACTGTAATGGGACTCTAAAGTTTGACTTTAGAGTTCCATTACAGCATGAAGCGTTTGCTTGTAGTAATAGCCCTTAATATGATGAATTTATTTGTTTTTAAACTATATACTTTGTATTAATTTTTTGCCAAAACTGGTTATTCACGCCGGCTACTTGATAAATCCTTATATTTTATATATGTATGTATATGTATATATATATATATATATATATATCAGCAGTCATTCCTTTTGTGATATACAATTTGGGTCTCTATTTTTGACTTTCCTTCCTTAGATAATGACATTACTTGGAAGAATCCATTCTTGAAAGAACTATCACCATTCCAGTTTTACGAGAACCCATAGAAAACCAAAATCTAGAATGTGGTCATTGAAATTATGTATTAAAGAGAACAGTTCCCTAATTAAAACCATTTCCCTTTACTCCTTATTTTTGATATTCTTCTATCCCTAAAATATAATTAAGGATTCTCTACATAAGATGTAGGCATGACTGTGTGGTTAAGAAGCTTGCTTCACAACAACGTGGTTCCTGGTTCAGTCCCATTGCATGGCACCATGGGCAAATGTCTTCCACTTATAGCCCCAGGCTATTCAATGCCTTGAGAGTGAATTTGATAGATGAAAACTGTGTGGAAGCCTGTTATGTGTGCTTGTGTTTGTCCCCTCATACACACACACACACACACACACTCACTGCTTGGTAACCGGTGTTGGTTTGTTTACATCCCCATAAATTAACAGCTTGACAAAAGAGGTCAAGAGAACAAGCACCAGACATAAAACCTGTACTGGAGTCAACTGGTTTGACTACACCTTTCAAAGCAGTGCCCCAGTATGGCCACATTCCAATAACTGAAACATGTAAAAGATAAGATGCCAGAAATACCAGCCAAATCTTCATAAAACACTTTTTTATATCAGGAAAGGAGACAAAGCAGAGTGGACATAGTTATTGGTACCCTTAAAAACCAAAGGTCAGTATGATCTAGGCTGAAATGCCTTTGATCATAGGATTACTGGATGGCCTAGGGTTAAAGAAAAACAAGGTATAAAGAGTTGTACTTGGTCAAGAATAATCCATGAAGAACAATGTAGAATAAGGCTGGAGAATTTGACTGGAACTTAGTGTTATACATTTTTTTATTCACTGAGAATACAGATGTTAACATTTAGCCCTAGGTCAACCTGGATCCAGTAGTCATTAGTCCAACTCTGACCAACCTGCCTCTTCTTTATATGCAGATAGCATTTATTCAAGACAACATTATCCAAACCATTCTTTGATGGTTATATACAACAATATACATACATCATATATAAGGTGTGTGATGTGTATGTATGTATGTATAAATAAAATGTGTGTGCCATATATATGTATATATATTTTTTTTTATTGCCTACAGGGGGCTAAACATAGAAGGAACAAACAACGACAAACAAGGGGATTAAGTCGATTACATCAACCCCAGTGATTAACTGGTACTTATTTAATCGACCCCGAAAGGATGAAAGGCAAAGTCGACCTTGGCTGAATTTGAACTCAGAACGTAACAGCAGACGAAATACCACTAGGCATTTCGCCTGGCGTGCTAACATATCTGCCAGCTTGCCACCTTTTGCCATATATATTTATATATATAACTCATTGAAGTTTTAGGTTTCGGCTGTGAGTATTTCAAATGTTTGGTTCACTGATGGGACTGAAACAATTGGCCACTTGTCATAAATCATACAGACCAAACAGGCGCACACATGTACATGCGTGCTTAATATAGCCCTAGACACATTATTCCTAAGAAGGAAGGTAAAAAAACAGTATGGACATAGTTAAAATCCCTTTTCATCATAGGTCTGTTGGGGCAAGGATTAACACCTGGGGCTAAACCGCAAGGACAACAGCAATAACATGACTATATATACATGTGTGTATTT